>NW_006408562.1:16573345-16601193 GCF_000296735.1 Chrysochloris asiatica | reverse complement strand
GAATGTTGATAGTTGATCCAAAAAGAATGGAGTCCTTGACAACTTCAATCTTTTCTCCATTGATAAGAATGTTGTTTATGGGTCCAGTGGTGAGGATTTTTGTTTTCTTGACATGGAGATGTAATCCATGCCGAAGGCTATACTTTTTGATCTTCATCAGTAAATGTTTCAAGTCCTCTTCACTTTCAGCAAGCAAGGTTATTAATGAGTCAAGAAGGCTCATAGAGGTAGAGAAACAACACAGACAAGTATGAAGGTGAGTGAGCATTCAAAGAAGGGAGTAGCCTGATGTGATCAAAGCACAAAGACAATGGCAATGTACTGAAATAGAGACATTGACGTGGAAGTTGGTGCCTGATTGTGGAGCTCCTTGAATGTCAAGTTGTGTTGTTGGACAGGAGGCCATAGACATTGGAGTTCAAGTTTTAAGGCCGTAGAGATCTCATGATTAGTTTTATGATTTAGGACAGATTACCCTGAGTTCTGACTGAAGCTGTCAAAGACTTCACTTTGCTGGGATCCATCAATGCCATTGGAAGCAGCAGTCAAAAACTCAAAAGATGTATTAGTCAAATCTGTTGCAAAAGACTTCTTAAAAGTGTTGAAGAGCAAAGATGTCATTTTGAAGACTAAGGTGTGCCTGATCCAAGCCATGATATTTTCATTTGCTTAATATGTCTGTGAAAGTTGAGCAATGAGTAAGGAAGCCTGGAGAGGAATTGTTGCATTTGCCTTGTGGTATTGGTAAAGACTATTCAAAGTACCAGATTCCTGGTGTGGTGCTGTAGGATCAGCACTGGACTGCAAACCAGAAAGTCGGCAGTTCAAACCCATCAGTTGCTCCTCGGAAACGCTATACACTTTGAATCGAAACCAATTCGATGGCACTTAACAATAATTGAAAGTACCATGGACTGCCAAAAGAAGAAACGAATCTGTGTTGGAAGAATGCAGCCAGAGTACTCCTTAGAAGTGAGGATGGTGAGTCTCCGGCTCTCGTACTTGAGACATGTTGTCAAGTGGGACCAGTCCTTGGAGAAGGACACCATGCTTGGTAAGCTGGAGAGTCAGCAAGAAAGAGGAAGACTACCAACAAGATGAATTGACACAGTGACAGTCATGCTGAAAAAGGCACAGGACCAGGCAGTGTTTCATTCTGTCGTGCAGAGGGTCGCTATGAATCAGAGCTGACTTGACAACACCTAACTACCAGCAGTAACACTGAATGCTTTAACATTAGGAGAGGTGCACGACAGGGTTGTATTCTTTCACCATACTTATTCAACCTGTATGCTGAGCAAATAATCCAAGAAGCTGAGCTCTATGAAGAAAAACATGGCATCAGGATTGGAGGAAGACTCATTAACAACCTGTGATATGCAGATGATACAACCTTGCTTGCTTAAAGCAAAGTGGACTTAGAATACTTGCTGATGAAGATCGAAGATGACAACCTTCAGTATTTCTCAATGTAAAGAAAACAAAAGTCCTCACCACTGGACCAATAAACAACATTCTTATCAACAGAGAAAAGATTGAAGTTGTCAAGGACTTCACTCTTCTTGGTTCAACCAACAACATTCATGGAAGCAGCAGTCAAAATAATCAAATGACGTATTGCATTAGGCAAATCTGCTGCACAAGACCTTTTTAAAGTGTTGAAGAGCAAAGATGTCAGCTTGAGGATTAAGGTGTGCCTGACCGAAGTCATGGTATTTTCAGTAACCTCATATGCATGTGAAAGCTAGACAGTGAATAAGGAAGACCATAGAAGAATTGATGCATTTGAGTTATGGTGTAGGAGGAGGCTACTGAAAGAGCCAGGGCTGCCAAAAGAACCAATAGACCTGTCTTGGAAGAAGTGCAGCCAGAGTGCTCCTTGGAGGTCTGGATGGCCAACCTTGGTCTCTCATATTTCAGACATATTGTCAGGAGGGACCAGTCACTAGAGAAGGATATCATGTTTGGTAAGGTGGAGGGTCAGAGAAAATGAATAAGACCCCAGTAAGATGGATGGGCAAAGTGGCAGCATCAATGGGCTCAAGTGTGGCAACAACTGTGAGGTTAGCCCAAGATCGGGAAGTGTTTCATTCTGTTGTGCATAAGGTCGCTACGAGTTGGTACCAACTCAATGGCACTTAACAACAACAGAATTAACAACAGCAACACCCTGAAAGCAGCATCAGAGGCCAATTGGAGAGGGAAAGAAGACTAGTCAGAAGACCAGAACCACGAGGGTAAAGTAGCAATGACCTGGCCTAGGTTACTCACAGTGGGCATGGAAAGGATTAAACAGATGAGAAGTCATTTAAGAGACTTAAATTTGCACATTTGAAACCTGTTCCCATCCAAGTCAATTTCAAATCACAGTGAGCCTGTGAGACACAGTAGCATTGCCTCATACGGCTTCCAATACTATCATCTTTACAGAAGCAGACTGCCATAGTTTTCTCCTCCATGGTAGCTGGTGGTTTTGAACCATCAATAGTCTGATTAGTACTCAAGCACTTAACCACTGCACCACCAGAGCTCCTAGCAAGTTTGGGGGGAACAGTTAAATGACAGAAGTGAAAGAACAAGAAGGAAAAAATGTTGCCATATTGACTCCCGTTGATGACAATCCCATGTGCATCAGAGTCGAACTGCATACCATAGAATTCTCAATGGTTCAGTGGCCTTGATCTTTCAAAAATAGATTGCCAGACTTTCCTTCCAAAACACCTCTGGGTGGATTCAAGCCAGCATTCCCTCAGTTAATAGCAAGGTACTTAACTGTTTGCACATCCCAGGGATCACAGAAATCCCACTAAAAGAAACCATTGACAATGCAGCTGTTTTGAAACCAGTTTTTCATTACCAGCCACCATGTTAAGTTGTTAACTGTGTGAAATCTCATTTTGATTTGGGAAATTGCAGCATATTCTGGTGGAACAGCTGTACATGTGTGTGGAATTCCTTTGGAAGTCTGAGAGATACGAACTCATTGCTGATGTCAACAAACCCATCATCGCTGTCTTCGAGAAGCAAAGAGATTTCAAAGTAGGTTTTACACACTCCTGGAAGTTAATTAAAACATCTAAATTGGTTAATTACTCACGATTTTCTAAAGTAGATACACAGTATTTGAATATCAAAATCATCTTCACGAAACCTTTGAATCTGTTTCAGAAATTATCAGATCTCTACTATGACATCCATCGATCATATCTAAAAGTTGCAGAGGTGGTGAACTCAGAGAAACGACTATTTGGTCGCTACTATCGTGTGGCGTTTTATGGGCAGGTAAGTTCACGAGTGGCAGCATCGTCTCTAAATTCTGTTGAGCAGTTGGATGCTGTATTTTCTTCTTTGTGGGCCATTGGACAGGGGCGTGTGTAGGTTTGGGTGCGTCTGAGCGTATGTGAGTATTCTCTATGTATGTTAGTCTATATATCTATTCCTTGGACTGTACTAACTTGGAAAACAAGCAGAAAAATCTATGAGCCTTAATACAGGTAGAGCTAAGAACAATGATTCCTAATGTCTTCAAGTAAGAGGATACTATCTTGTTCTATTTTTCATCACACCTTAAAAATAGCTATGGCTTTACACCATATACTTTAATGAGGTTCAACTGAGAATATTTTAAGAAATGAAATCCATTCCCCATGACAGTAGCTTTCTAGGAAATCAAAAAATTGATGCTCTACCATTTCAAAGCTGAGAGCATTGGCCTATACAATTATGCCATTTCTTCTACTTTTGGACTACCACCTTTTCTAGGCAGAATACTGTCTATGAGTCACTTCTGACTCATAGCAATCCTTGGAAGAGTTTCCAAGGAGCAGATGGTGGGTTTGAACCACTGACCTTGTGGTTAGCAACTTAGTGCTTAATTACCCTACAGCGCCACACCAGGATTCCAAAAAGTGAACCTATTATATATTAATAGGCCATATATTAATTATGACTGCAACATTTTGCTCCTATGGACACTTACAGTTCAGAAGATCTCTTCCAAACAATTTCTCTTGTGGATAAAAAATCACTCTTTTATTTTCCCACTTGGAATAGCACGCCGATTCTCCCTTGTCTTTTTCCTTCTCACATGAAAACACCGTGGCTTCTGGTTCTCCTGGGAGTCTTCTGAGGCTGCCTGGCTGTCTGCATCACTCCACTGAAAGCTTTTGAAAAGCGGCTTTGTTTTTTCCTCTCCTCTAATCATCAGTGGGGGAGCATGTTGGCACTGTAGGATAGGTACTGGACTGCTACCCCCAAGGGTGGTGGTTCAAACTCACTAGCTGTTCCATTGGAGAAATAGGAAGCTTTTTGCTTTCGTAAAACTTTACAGCCTGAGAAATCCGATGGAACGTTCCTCCTCTATCCTGTAGGGTTGCTCTGAGTTGGAATTGACTTGACAACAGTGATTTTGGTTTTTTTTTAAATCACCAAGGGCAGCTTTAAAACCAACTTCTGAAGTCATAAATAGCTGTTCTTAACCTGGGTAAAAATGCATCACTCGGGCAACCTGTTACCATAGATAAATTCCTCCGACTCGGATTTTCCTCACTATCCAGAGCCATCAGTAGTTTCAGGGATGAATGACCCAATAAGCAAGGTAGGCACAGGCTTAGTTACTCATCACATAAACCCATGTGAAATTGTCAATTACAGATAAACAGGTAAGCACAGTGAAACCCGTGCGTACCTTGTTTACTGAAAGCTTGTGCATACCATGCTTACTGATTAATCCACCTGCAAGGAACACAGATCTGGTGAGAAAGTCTAGAGGAAAAAAAAACGCAGATATTGTTCTGTGCCTAAGGAGGAGAATCTGAACTATCTGCAATGATAATTTGTATTAGCCAGAGAGACAAATATGGCAATATGCAAGAGAGAGAGAAATAAACAATTTTTCACCTAAGTGAGACATTGGCAAGAAAAGTGTCAGGAAAAAACATCAGAAATGGAATGTGAGCCTTAAAGGGTTGCAGGAGAAAGATAAATTTTCAAGAAAGGGGGCCACCTGCACCCAATAGCAAGTGCTATGTGTGCTTGCCTAAACAACTAACGCTTGACTCTAGAAATATCCAGGCCGCCATCCAACCAAAAAGTCATGACCGCTCATATACTTTAATGGTCCATGATAATGTCATCTAGATTGCTTATCTGATGATTCCTCCAAGTCATCATCCAAGGCACAGGCTGCTAGGCCGGTTAAAATGAATCACACTGCTTTCCAACTGGGTTTTAATACAGTTTTTACTCTTTTCTTCTTTTGGTCTTGATGGTTCCAGGCT
Organism: Chrysochloris asiatica; assembly: GCF_000296735.1. Lineage (NCBI taxonomy): Eukaryota > Metazoa > Chordata > Mammalia > Afrosoricida > Chrysochloridae > Chrysochloris > Chrysochloris asiatica. Next base: position 16,595,914 of record NW_006408562.1, on the reverse strand, counting down.
GTGGTAAGTCCACTCTCTCTCTCCAATTTGCATGCATCTAATAATCCTCACACATCCCTTCGTATGGTTGTACTGAACCGTAACTTTTTCTGTGCAAATCAACACATCTTCCAAAGGGCGAGATAATCCTGCATCCATTCATTTTTGAAGTCATTCTGCATTCCTTGAACTAAACTGGGTTTCTTCCAGCTATCAGAATTACAAAAATGTATCTTTTATTTTTTATATGTATTGTCTGCCTACACAACTGTCATCGGAAAGCATACACAATCAGAGATCAATATGTCCACATATTTGAAAGACAGAAGACTCAATCTTGAAGGTGGCCGGCTGATTTCAAGCTACTGTGATTTGTAGCTTCGTAAGAAAGGCACAATAGTCGGGATGGGGTCTGCCAAGGGACACCATCCCAGGTTCCTGAAAGACTTTTGCCCTTTTCCAAAGCAACATATTAGAGAGAGAGGAAACTTTATGGGGTGAATAAATCTTTACCCAACACACCAGCTTAAGTCTTAAGAAAGGCAGATGTAATAAGTTTGGAGAACAAGCCAAGGCAAAAAGAAACTTGGAGATGAAAATTTTTTTGTGTGTTACTTTGAACCATATGAAATTGCCTCTAACCAACCTTTTTTTTTTTTTTCCTTAATCTACAAAACTGACAACTTCAGATGGTTCAATATAACTGTTGTTGATTAAGCTAAAAAGAAAAGTTCTTTCAAGACCCATGCATTGTCTCTCCAGATTCAGGTCTGCTTGTCTGCCTAGCACATACTTTTTTGTAATTCTTTAAATCCTTCCCACTTCCATATCATACTGGTATTTCCTGTCTTTATTTATACATTTTGGGTCCTGGGTCTTAACTCTCATACTAAAAGAATACTGGGAAACAAACCCCTGTACTAAAGTGAGGATGGGGAGGCAGTGGGGGGTGACTGGGAGGGGACTTACTTTCAAATGACCTGCCTTTGTTCTTTTTCCAGATTCCTCAGTAAGTGAACTGATTGTATGCCTTTGTTTCTCTTTTTTATTTTAATGTAGCTGGTAGTCTAAATTGTCATATATATTTTTTTAATGTTTTTTTAAAATTCAACCTGAGCTTAAAAGGCAGTGTTTTTGCAAACGCTGTCAACCTCAGAACATGTCTGTTGTTGTTGTTAAGTGCCGTCGAGTCGGTTCCGACCCATAGCGACCCTGTACAGGGTTTCCGAGGGTGTAAATCCTTACGGGAGTAGAAAGCCTCATCTTTCTCCCGCGGAGCAGCTGGTAGTTTCGAACCGCTGACCTTAAGGTTCGCAGCCCGATTCGTAACCACTACACTGCCAGAGCTCCTTCAGAACATGTCTAAGTAAAGCAAAATACAAACTCAAACACCATCTGCTTCTGAACATATAGAATTAATGAAGGGCGTCTTGATAAGGAGGGAATGAGAGCCTCCGCCATCATTGTTCAGACGATATTCAAATACCTCAAGACACCAAATGGGCAGTGTGTACTATTCAGCATGCCACTTCACACTGAACAATACACACCCAACGTGCTTGAACATTGTGCAGAATGTGCACAGAAGGAAGGTCCCTGCGATCTTACATGAAGTCTTGACTACTTGGTTACCATAATCCTCCCCAGACATAGAAATCATTTCTCTTTCATGATAGCTCTGTAGACTGCACCTCTTAACATCCAAATCAATGTCTTATGATCATGTTACAAAGATTATGGGGTTAGAATTGACAATAGACTCTTCTTGCCATTGGATAAATATTTTAGTATTCCCATGTAACTAGTGTTTTTTGTTTTTGTTTTAAGGTTTATAGTATTGGTTAGGATTTGTTGTTGCTGTTGTTAAGTGCTGTCGAGTCTATTCCAACCCACAGCGACCCTGTATAGGGTTTCCAAGGAGGAGCTGGTGAACTTGAACCACCAACCTTGCAGTTCAAACGACTTTGCAGTCTGACACATTAACCCACAGCGCCACACCAGGACTCCATTGGTTGTGATAGCTAATTGTGTCTGTGATGAACCAGATACTAGGAAACAACTTGAAAAACACTCTTTGATGGAAGGGACATTAAAAAATGCAAGTCTTGTATGGCATGAAATTTCTAATGAGCAGCTGGCATCACTTGCTCGGGAATTTCACACATAACTGATTATATAAAGCATCCTCGGAAGTGTCCCTGAAGTGCTCACTTACAAAGGATTGAAACAACAATCATGATCAAGCATCAACCTTAATCAATGCAATCCTCAGGCCCTGGTATTTAGCCTGAAAGAAGCAAGAGGATGCCTACCGTAGAGCTTCAAAGATGGGATGTCCTAGAATTAATTAAATGAAAGAGATAAGAGAATGGCATCCCATTCATCAAAGAATATGGATCTATGATTCTCAGTCACAGCTTCTTAACTGTGAGTGCAGCTCAGACTCTTGATAGAAAGGAATGGCAGAGAGGGGCTGGGGAAGAAGAGCTGGAAAGGGGCAGAGTGCTTTGTTTGGCAATCAGTCTCCATTTTGAAATGTGAGCCATACTTCAGCTCCTCACCTTGCTCAGTCACTGTTAAAAATATTTTTGGTTTGTTTTATTTTGCAGAGTTTTGAATCATCAGCATTGAATTGACATTTTTGCTCACCATTTTTCTCTGCCTTCTTGTCTACCATTTCTCGTTCTGCTGTGCATAAGGTGGCTATGAGTCAGTACCGACTCGATGGCACCTAACAACAACAACAACCATTTTCTGACTTTTTTTTTTTTTCACTGGATTCCTCTTTGAATGCATCCATTGACTAATGAATTTGAAGACTATTTAAAGGCAGGGCCATTTACATTTCACATCCCCATGCATTGCAAGATTCTGAAGTATCTGTAGAAACATCTCAGAAAGAGTCAGTGCTTTGGGTTGTTGTTGGTGTACATTTGTATCATAAGCTAATGTCTTGAAATTACATAATCGTGCATGTTACATCTGTTCATTCAATGTGGTTGTCGAACTAGAATGGGCTACTTCCTGACCACCATCAAAAACTCCCACGGCTATCAAGTCGATTCTGATGCATGGACAGCCTATGCCACGGAGTCCAATGACCCCATAGGGCTTCTGAGGCTGTAAGTCTTTCCAGAAGCAGACTGCCTCGTCATTCTCTTAGAGAGCAACTGGCGGGTTCCAACTGCAGACCTTCCTGATATTTATCCCTCTGTCCCACAAGGGCTTCTTGACCACAACAGGGAGAGGGAAGGGAGGCATTGTAAAGTGGATTGGAGGGTCAGTGACAAAGAGGAAGAACCCCCCATGAGATGGATTAGCACAGTGGTAGCAACAATGGGCTCAAGCTTAACAAAAGATTGTGAGGGGGACACAGGACCAGGCAGTGTGTTGTTCTATTCTTCATAATTGTTCTATTCTTCATAACGTCACCATCAATTCAATGGCCCCTAACAACAAAATGTACTTTTTGAAGTCGTGAAAACTCAGGGTGTTCTGACACGGAATCTTTATTATTGTCATCACCACCATCACAGCTAACACTCATCAAGGACCTGTTTGTCTTGGGCACTGTTCTCAAGACTGACCAGTCTATTCTGGGTCTGTACCACTGGCCAAACTCACAGAACAAGGAGTGAGGAGAAAGAAATGTCTCAGTCATGACCAAGACCAAAGGGTCATAGCAATGGTCATAGAAACGGGTTTTCTGCTAACTTTCAAGTCAACAGTTTTGTAAGGGGAAGAATTCAAAGTGGAAATGTCCCTACCTATAAGTTTTCACACTGTGGCAAGTAAAAATGTTTTCCTGAAACTTGAGGCTTTTTTTTTTTTTTTCTTCATGGAAATTGAAAATGTAAATATTACTTTAACCATGGGGACTCTCGCTGATGGCCTCAGAAGTTTAATTTCTCACATGTGTTATGCTGTCAATTTTGGGAACTAACTTCTGACCTTGAATCAGCCCAAACTCTGTGAGACTGTTACTAAAAAATCAGCAACAGGAAGCCAAGCAGGAATGGGGTCAGACCACACTGCTTCCACAGTCTTGATCAGGGAATGGGAACATGTTCTACCAAAATGTATGACGTCATTAACTGGCCATACAAAATTATCAACTTAAAAATGAGTCTGCTATATTTGGTCATATTAGCCTGCTGTGTAAGTTTTACTAAAGGTAATACAGAAACAGCTTCAATTATACATTGACAGAGAACTTCCAGAGGTTCAACCTGGATTCAGAAGAGGCCATGGAACGAGGGATATCATTGCTGATGTCCGGTAGATCTTGGCTGAAAGCAGAGAATATCAGAAAGATGTTTAACTGTGCTTTATTAACTACGCAAAGACTTTCAAGTGTGTGTATCATGACAAGCTATGGACAACATTGTGAAGTATGAGTATTCCAGAACATTTAATTGTGCTCATGAGGAATCTGTACCTGGGCCAAAAGGCAGTTGTTCAAACAGAATATGGGAACACTGAATGTTTTAAAATTAAGAAAGGTGTATGACAAAGTTGTAATCTTTCACCATACTTATCAACCTGTATGGCGAACAAATAATACGAGGAGCTGGGTTCTATGAAGAAAAACGTGGCGTCAGGATTGAAGGAAGACTCATGAACAACCTGTGATATGCAGATAATACAACCTTGCTTGCTGAAAGTGAAGAAGACTTAAAATACTTACTGATGAGGATTGAGGACCGCAGCCTAAGGTATGGATTGCATCTCAATGTAAAGAAAACAAAAATCACCACTGGATGAATAAACAACATTCTTATCAATGGAGAAAAGACTGATGTTGTCAAAGACTTCATTCTTCTTGGATCAGCCATGAACACTCAGCAGTCAAGAAATCAAAAGATGTATTGTATTAGGCAAATCTGCTGCACAAGACCTTTTTAAAATGTTGAAGAGCAAAGATGTCAGCTTGAGGACTAAGGTGCGCCTGACCCAAGCCATGGTATTTTCAGTAACCTCATATGCATGCAAAAGTTGGACAGTGAATAAGGAAGACCTTAGAAGAATTGATGCATTTGAGTTACGGTGTTGGAGGAGAATATTGAAAGTGCCATGGGCTGCCAAAAGAACCAACAGATCTGTGTTGGAAGAAATGCAACCAAAGTGTTCCTTGAAGGCCAGAATGGCCAAACTTCGTCTCTCATACTTTGGACATATTGTCAGGAGGGACCAGTCACTAGAGAAGGATATCGTGTTTGGTAAGGTGGAGGGTCAGAGAAAAAGAGGAAGACCCCCAACGAGATGAATCGGCCAGGTGGCATCATTGATGGCGTCAAGTGTGGCAGCGGTAGTGAGGTTGGCCCAGGATCGGACATTGTTTCGTTCTGCTGTGCATGGGGTCGCTATGAGTTGGTTTCAACTCTATGGCACCTGACAACAACAACAACACTACCTGAGCTCCTTGTTGTTAAGTGCCATCGAGTCGGTTCCAACCCATAGTGACCCTGGATAGAGTAGCTGGTGAGCTTGAACCACCAACATTGCAGTTCAAACGGCTTTGCCGTCTGAGGCATTAACCCACAGCGCCACACCAGGACTCCTTCTTATTGCTGTTGTTGTTGTTAAGTGCCGTCGAGTCAGTCCCGACCCATAGCGACCCTGAACAGGGTTTCTGAGGCTGTAAATCTTTACGGGAGCAGAAAGCCTCATCTTTCTCCCGCGGAGCAGCTGGTAGTTTCGAACTGCTGACCTTGCGGTTCACAGCCCGATTCATAACCACTACGCTACCAGAGCTCCTTTAATGAAGATTAAATGTACGTGGGCTAAATTTCTCTACATTTTATAAAGCACCACAGAGTCATTACTCATAGATAAATTGCCCCATATCAGATACGGCACTGGAACATTTTATTAATGTTTTCAATGAAGATCTTTAAACACTCAAAAGTGTTTAAATTATATACACACATGCATATGGAGTCTTGCACTGGACTGCTAACGACAGATTGGTGGTTCAAACTCACCAGATGCCCCTTGGAAAAGCTATGAGTCAGAATCAAGTAGAAAGCACTGAACAAGTGTCTACAATGCCATTTCTTCTTGACCTTCAGTAGCTTCACCCAGACCTCAAGAACTGTTTTCTCTGAAGATCAACTCAGCTGCTAGGAGAAATCCTCACACTCTCTTCAGAGAAGGAACTTTAAGCTTTGCCTCACTTAATTACCATCAGATAATAATGGCAACTTCTCTTCTTCCTGCTTCAAACCTACCCAGTAAATTCATGGAGAGAAAACAGCTTGTTCCATGGAATCAATATAATGACATGGTTACTATTTTCAGTTCTTTGAGTCAAGCTTTGTAAGAATGTAAAAGGAACTGTTAGTAAAGTAAAATGGAACAAAGCAATTACATATTCCCAGGGTAATTACATATTCATCAGGGTAATTACATATTCATCAGGGCCCTGAGGACATAGTAATGTAAGGTCATTGTAAAGATAGCAAGATTTAGAAGCACAATGCACGAGGGGTGGAGCACCTTCAAAAAGTTCATGGAGAAATTCAAGTCTTTTTTCATTTCATTTTTCTATGAATTTTTGAAGCCCTACACCCTTCCCCCGCCCCATCGTTTTTGTTTTCTGTTAGGCAATGATTAAAGCACTGTGATTTTCTTCTAAAATGATGTGGGCTACCTTACAGTATTTCCTATGCTAGTTTCAGCGCTTTATAAATTTCCTTATTAAAAATGATATTGCTTTGAATAATTCCAAAAATTACTTCCAACTTTGTGTTCTATTCCAGATAACCACATGAGGGCACTCTCTCCAAAAATTCTGTCTAAGCAAGCTGATACTGCCATTCATACCACAAATGCGTATAAAGTATTTCAGGAGATTGTGTTCTATCCCAAACTACCACAGGAGGGAACTCTTCCTCCAAATACCATATGTGCTAGCAGCTATTACATGCCGTTCAGTTCCACTAATAGAAAAAAATATGTGTAAAGGTATTTAATGAGATTGTTTTTGCCTGGCAAAGGAAGGTTTAAGGAGCCATGGTAACACTGGAGGATAAGCACTGGATTTCTAACTACAAGTTCGGCAGTTCAGATCTGCAGGAGAAAGATGAGGCTTTCTGCTCCTGTAAAGATTTATAGGCAGATTCATAGTGAGTCAGTATCAACTCAGTAACAGTGAGGTTTTTGCTTTGTTTTATATGGTAAGGGAAGGTTTACACTAATGTCTGATTGGAACATGCTTCATTATCCTCATTCTCTGGATTTCTGTTTTTACAGTCGTTCTAAACAATGACCTGGATGTTAAACCCAAAGATTCTATAGCTTGTTTTTGTTTTGTTTGTTTTTTAAGTGAATGGTTTGTTTGACTTGAAATATGGGAGTTCTCAGGTGAAATGGGTGGACTGTTATCTGTCTCCCACAGGGATTTTTTGAAGAAGAAGAAGGCAAGGAGTATATTTATAAAGAGCCGAAGCTCACTGGTCTGTCTGAGATTTCCCAAAGGTTGCTTAAACTCTATGCAGACAAATTCGGAGCTGACAATGTGAAGATCATCCAGGATTCTAACAAGGTAGGTGACAAATCAGTATCCATACAAGTGAATTCACTTACTTTAAAAAATGTATGTTTAACCTGTATTTTATAGCATTTTGATTTTGAGGTCTAACTTAAAAGTTATTGTTTGTTGTTAGATGCCTCCAAGTTGGCTCCATCCCATAGCGTCCCTATGCACAACCCTTTGCCCAACACTGCCCCATGCTGCACCATCCTCACAATCGTTACATGCGAGCCCTTTGTTGGAGCTACTGTTCGCACTCCATCAGTTGTATTTTGAGTGCCTTCCAACATGAATAGCTTATCCTTGCACAGCATAACCAATCTGTAAGGTTTTCAATGGTTGATCCCTTAGAAATTGACTGCCTATTACGTCTTCCTTGTTGTTAAGTACCGTTAAGTCAGTTCCGACCCATAGGAATTATGAGGAGTGGCTGGTGAGCTTGAACCGCTGACCTTGTGGTTCAAACCGACTTTGCAGTCCTGTGCGCTAACACACAGAGCCACATAAGGAGTCCTCCTTCTTTCTCATCTCATCTTCATCTAGAAGCTCTGCTGAAACCTGTCCACCTTGAATGACCCTGTTGATACTTCAAACACCTGTGGTATAGCTTTCAGCATCACAACAATACACAAGCCACTATAGTACAACAAACTGGCAGATGTGTGGGGAACTGCAAAGTAAACTCCTAAACTACTTGGGATTGGATGGTTTGAGAAGGATTGTTTTAAGGCTTTCTTTTTGCCTTTTGATTGGATACATTGTTGCTTTGTTGTTGTAAAATGCTGTGGAGTCAGTACTGACTCATAGCAACCTTATACACAACAGAAGGAAACACTGCCCAGTCCTGAGCCAACCTCACAATAGTTGCTGCGTTTGATCCAATTACAGCTGCCACTTTACCAATCCATCTCATTGGGAGGTCTTCCTCTTTTTTGTTGACCCTCCACTATACCAAGCATGATGTCCTTCTCCAGAGACTAGTCCCTCCTGATAATATATTCTAAATGTAAGACACAAGTTACATAATAAGGACGTCTATGGAACATTTTAGCTGTACAAATCCCAACACAGATTGTTTTGTTATTTTGGTAGTCTATGGTACTTTCACTATTCTCCTCCAACTCAATAGCTCAAATACATCAATTTTTCTACAATCTTCCTTATTCACTATCCAACTTTCGCATATATATGAGGTTATTGAAAATACTGTAATTTGAGTCAGGTGCACCTTAGTCCTCAAACTGACATCTTTGCTCTGGAACACTTTCAAGAAGTCTTGGGCAGCAAATTTGCTAATGCAATACTTCGTTTGATTCCTGAAGGCTGTTTCCATGAGTGTGGATAGTTAATTAAGGTAAAATGAAAGCTTTGACAACTTCAATTTTTCCTCCATTTATCTTGATGTTATTTATTGGCCCATGATGAGGATTTTTGTTTTCTTTACATCGAGGTGCAACCTATTCCGAAGGCTGTGGTCTTTGATTGCCATCAGAAAGTATTTCAAGTCCTCTTTGCTTTAACAAGCAAGGTTGTATCCTCTGCATATCGCAGGTTGTTAATGAGTCTTCCTCCAATCTTGATGTCATGTTCTTCTCATATAATCCAGTTTTTCAAATTCTTTTCTCAGCATACAGATTGAATAAGTATGGTGAAAGGATTTAATCTGGCAAACTCCTTTCCTCGGTTTATGCCATTTGGTGTTCCCTTATTCTGTTTGAACTACTGCCTCATGGTCTGTGTACAGGTTTCTCATGAGCACAATTTCAGAATACTCATTCTCCGCAATGTTGTCCGTAGCTTGTCATGATCCACACAATTGAAAGCCTTTGCATAGTCAATCAGCACAGGTAAACATCTTCAAGTTGTTCTTTGCTTTCGGTCAAGATCCATCTGATATCAGCAATAATATCCCTCATTCCATGTCCAAGTCTGAATCTGGCAATTCCCTGTCAATGGAATGCTGCAACCGTTTTCCAGTTATCTTTAGCAAAATTTTACTTGCATGTGATATTAATGATATTGTCCAATGATTTCCACATTCCATTGGATCACCTCTCTTTGGAATGGGCACAAATAAGGATCTCTTTCAATCACGTGATCAGGTAGCTGTCTACCAAATTTCTTGGTATAGATGAAGGAGCCCCTGCCTCCAATGCCACATCAGTTTGTTGAAAGATCTCAATTTGTATTCCATCAATTCCCAGAGCATCGTTCTTTTCCAATGCCTTCAGTGCACCTTGGACTTATTTTCCTTCAGTATCATTGGTGCTTGATGATAATATGCTATCTCTTGAAATGATTGAACATTGACCATTTATTTTTGGTACAGTGATTTTTGTGTATTCCTTCCATCTGCTTTTGTTTGTTTGACTTACAAAATGTATATTCCATTACGTAAGGTCCTTAAAGCTTATAGGCCATTTTTCGTTCATTTCTCCTTATCACAAAATAATTTTAAGCCATAAATTCCTGTGGCTGGAAAATTGTTCTCACCAAGAGTACAGATTTTAACCTTAAGCTTATTTTCTTTAAAGTGCTTTGTTGTTGTTGTTAAGTGTCATCAAGTGGATTCCGACTCATAACAACCTTGCATAGTGTTGGTGAGCTTGAACCACCAACCTTGTGGTCCAGTGCATTATCCCTCAGCATTCTTCATTAATACATTTTTTTATTTCTTCATTTTTTAAGCTGTAATAAGCACTATGGTCTTTATTGAGGTAATGTATATTTAACAATTACCCAATAAGCTCCTCCTACTGTGCTGAGCCCTGGTGTGGTGCTGTGGGGTTATGCACTGGACTGCAGAGTCGTTTGAACTGCAAGGTCGGTGATTCAAGTTCACCCACCACTCGGAAACCCTATACAGGGTTGCCATGGGTTGGAACCGACCCGACGACACTCAACAACAACAACTGTTGGGAGATTTAAAAAGTTGGATGGACCATGTGACATGATCTTAGCCCCCATGTAACTTGGTATCTAGTTGCTGTTGGGAGAAATCTTTTCTATTCCTGGAAAGATTTACAGCCTATAAAGGGTCACTATGAATAGGAACTGACTCAGCAGCACACAGAAGCAGCAGCTGTTGTTAGTAAGTGCTGTCCAGTTGGTTCTGACTAGTAGCTACTCCATGTGACAGAGTAGAACTGCCCCATAGCGTTCTCGTGGCTGTAATCTTTTTTTTTTTTTAAATCTTTGTATACTATATTTTTTTTTCTTTTTTTAAGTTTTATTGTGCACTGAGTGATAGTTTACATGGGAGAATATAAGTTTTACATTCATCCTATCCTATGCATTTCATTGCAATGTTTACAATCCCCTCCAGGCATCATCACTCCCAGCCATCAGCACACAGCCCCTCTCCCTCCCTGAGTCTAGAGTCTCCAGCCGCTCCATCTCTCTACATCATTGTCTCTGCCTCCATCTCTGGCATCACTGTTTCTCTGGATAGGGTCGTACAATCCACTCTTCTCCCTTGATGGTCTCAGGGTCCTCTGCTCCTAGACTGCAAAATTAACCACTCACTTCCTTTTGCTACAAAACGTCTACCTTTACATTTGCAACACTCACAGTCAGTCCTGATAGCAATTATTCACTATTGTACCACAAGAGTCTCAACCCCATCTCCTTTCATCAGTCCCATCCAGACAGGTTGGAAACCACTCAGTGGAGATTATGCCTTACCCCACACTCTCTAAAAGTAGGCTCCCTCTTGAAAGCTTATTCGCCAGTCACGTCTTGCTTTTTTAGCCCCTCCCCCCTCAATTTGGGTAGCCAATGTCTAGGTTGCCCATCCCTGTCAACCCTGTGTACCGAGGGGGTGGCAATGATTCTTGCTGTACAGATTCGTTCCTTCTTTTGAGCTACTACATCCATAAGTAAGTATAGGTCAGGTTCATCAAATTTTAGCAGATTACTCTTTTTTTCCTTTTCTTTCTTCCTCTTGTCAAGTTCTGATCATCCAGCCATTGAAGCCAGGTCAAGTGGGTACTATCTGCAAGTATGGGTGTTCTTGTGCATCTCCCCTCACTTCATATCAGCTGGACACTTCACTCTCCATTCAAATCCTCTGTGGCCATGTCCCTGTCCCTGGGCCCAGGAGTCCCTAGGTCCTGCCACACTGCTAGCCAACCAGGTTTCAACCCAGGTTGACAGGAGTCTATTGAACGTGGTAGGACTTAGCTCACAATTTCATTGCTATTTCCCCCCCACTTCCCTTTATCGGTAGGCCAATGTGGTCACCAGCAAGACCATATGCCTGCTTGTGTATTCCCCTTAAATCTCAGTCTTGGAAGGGGGTTTGCCGTGAGGGGACCTGACCACTTGCCTTGATGGCTTCTGGGTGAACAACTTACTTGTTCTTGTAGTAGTCAATCAGACTGCCGGTTATTTTGTTTTTTTCCTGCTGGTCTTTCTTTCAAGAAGTATCTTCTGTTCTAGCTGCTCCAGGCTGGTCTGCTTGTCCTTTCAAGTGCAAATTTCCCACCTCAGGAGATTCTGGATGGGGATCAAGATTCCACCTATCCTCTTATGCAATGCAAAGACTCCTCAGGAAGCCTCCTTATCTGGGAAAGTTGTAGCCCCATTTTAGGTATTCCAATCAATTATTGGCTGAAGACAGACTTTCAAGCTTTCTATCTTGATGTTTCTGGCTATTCCTTTCTCTCCCCTTCAAGTGTCTAGTTTACAATAGTAGGTAAGGGAAACCAAGATTCAAAAGATAGCCAAGCATCTTAACATTATTTCCCCTCTTTTACCCATTCAAACCATGCCTCAATCCCTGTATCTCAGAGCCCTGTTGTTCCAACGTTGAGCATACATCATTATTTACCTCTGTCCCACTTAACCCATGCAAACCTGCCCAACTGTTCTCCCATCCACCTTGTTCTTCCATTCCCTTCCCCCTTCTTGTGTATCTCCCCTCCAGCACCCAAAATCTCCTATGTAGATTCCCTACCCTGTGCTCCACCTTCCCCTCCCTTCTCCCACCCTACCCTGTGTACCCCGGTAACCAGCAAATAATTTTTTTTCCATCCATCTTCTTTTGATGCTTTGTGCATTATTCAATATTTTGCCCATAGAAACCTTCAATATTGCAAGTCATGACTTGAATTTTTTCTTCTGTTCCCTCACCTTGAGAAAAGCTGAACATATTCTTTCCTTTTTGATTTTCGAAATCCAGGTCTTTGTACATTTCATTATAGTATTGTACATTACCTACTTGAACTGCCCTATGAAATTTTCTATTCAGCTCTTTTATATCCTCATTTTTTCCTTTTGCTTTAGCATCTCTCTGCTGGAGAGTGAGTTTCAGAGTCTCTTCTGACGTCCACTTTGGTCTTTTCCTTCTTTTGTATCTTCTTAGTCATTTTTGCTATCTTCCTGTATGATGTTCTTAATGTTGTCCCACAACACTTCTGGTCTTAAGTCATTAGTGCCTAATTCATCAAATCTGTTCTTAGATGATCTCTAAATTCAGTGGAATTTGTTTAAGTTTATATTTCGACTCTTATTGAGTTGTTTTAATTTCCTTAGCTTCAATGTGAACTTGTATATGAGTAATTGATGGTCTGTTACACAGTCTGCACCTGGTCTTGTTTTGGCTGATGAGATGGAGCTTTTCCACCATCTCTTTCCACAGATGTAGTCAAGTTGATTTGTATGCATTCTAGCCTACAGTGACCTATTAGTATCATAAACAAGGTCATGAGCTATTTCAAACCTCTAGAATTCAGTGGGCAGTAGATAGGTATATGGGTGGAGAAAGATAAGAGAAATTTGAAAATTCTTCAAGGTACCATGAAAAAAGGAGATTAAAAATCTTCTTGCAACTTTGAAGAAAATACCCTGTTTTTTCTTGGTATCCCCAACTCATCTTAGTTATTTCTTACATGTTCAAAAACAAAGATGTCACTTAAGGGACTCAAGTGTGCCTAACTCAAGCCACGGTATTTTCAGTCAACTCATATGCGTGTAAAAGTTGGGTAATGAGTAAAGAAAGTCAAAGATAAATTAATGCTTTTGATATATTGCATTAGTGAAGATTGTTAAATATACCATAGACTGCCTAGAGAATGAACAAATCTGTCTTGTAAGAAGTAAGGTAGAATGCTTCTTAGAATTCAGGATAGTGAAACTGATCATCACATGCACTCTGTGCATGTTATCAGGAAGGACTGGTCCCTGAAAAAGGTCATTGTGCTTGGTAAAATAGAGGGTCATCGAAAAGGAGGAAGACCCTCAATAAGATGGGTTGATATAAAGACTTCAACAATGGACTCAAAGATGGCAGTGATGGTGAGGTTGGTGCAGGACCAGGCAGGGTTTTCTTCTGCTGTACAGTGGTGCTCTGAGTTGGAACCAACCCTGTGGCACCCACCACAGCAAGAACAATAAAAGAGTTAGATAGTTATTGTGTAGACTCATTATATAGTATGATTTCTTCTTGAAAATGAGGAAATAAATTTGAGAAATTAAAAACAGAAATATGTGCAACTATATAATGGGCAAACCAAATAATGCAAGTACCTCCCTCTTGTAGTGGTTACGAATCGGGCTGCGAACCACAAGGTCAGCAGTTCGAACCTACCAGCTGTTCCACAGGAGAAGGATGAGGCTTTCTGCTCCCATAAAGATTTACAGCCTCGGAAACCCTGTTCAGGGTTGCTATGGGTCGGAACCGACTCGACGGCACTTAACAACAACAACTCCTCATTACTAGTCCAGAGCCTATAGCCGCAGTCTAGTGACATAGCTAAATCATAAAAGGACAAAGAGATAGTCATATCTCTACTCTCAAGAACATGGTGACTGGACAGTCATTACTGAAGAAAAAACAAAGAGTCAACAATAGGCTAACATGGGTGCCTACACTTCAGAGCTTCAGTGTCTGGTGAGTGGGCTCCTCTCCTATGTTTGTTCAATTTACCAGAACACAGGGCAGCCAGCTGCTCTCTCTGAGATCCCATCCAGCTCTGGAATTCCATGGTTACTCATTCTCCTCCAAGCAACCAAGCACAACCTCCTTGGAATGCAACCCAAGGAAATGCAGAACTCCCTGCCTATAGTTCAGGAGCTCCAAACAGCTCACCACTCTTTTGTTCCCCTCAATGTGTTAAACAGGTCAACCCCAAGGATTTGGATCCAAAGTATGCCTACATCCAAGTAACCTACGTCACACCATTCTTTGAGGAAAAGGAAATAGAGGACCGGAAGACAGATTTTGAAACGCATCACAACATCAACCGCTTTGTCTTTGAGACGCCCTTTACCTTGTCGGGCAAGAAGCATGGCGGAGTGGAGGAGCAGTGTAAGCGGAGGACCATCCTCACAAGTAGGTGCAGCTGGCAGGCAGGAGCACTTGCTTCTAAGCAGCCCCTGGATTGGTGGCATACAAAGCATACCCCCAGAGTGCTAACTTGCCAATGTTTGCCTGAAGGAGCTGTTTCCTCCCCTGTTAAATCTATGCGGGTTATTCCCGGAAGGTGCAGATGATTAACACTCTCAGTGACTAACTGAAACATTGGAGGTTTGAGTCCACATGACCCATCCACTGCCCCTTGAGTCAATTGCAACTCATAATGACCCCATTGGACAGAGTAGACGCTCCCTTGGTATCCAAGACTATAAGTCTTTATGGAAGTCAACTGCCTTATCGTTCTACCATGGTGGGTTCCAGCCACTGATTTTTAGGTTAGGAGTCACTATGAGTCAGCACCTACTCTATGGCACCTAAAAAAAAACAACAACAGCCCAATGCTTAACCCATTGTGTCACTCAGACTCTGTGAGTCCACCCAAAGGAGGCTCAAAAGAAAGTCCTGGCAAATAACTCCCAAAAGGTCGTGGCCATTTCTGACATGCCTGGGGTCACCATGAGTCAGAACCAACTTGTTGGCAACTGGGTTTTGTTCTGTATTCAGAGTGACAACCTGAGGGGAAGTTCTCAATAGAGTTACATTACCCACCTCCCCCTAGAAATCTTCTCATCATCAGAGACATGGAGTGTTCCTTTCCTCTCCCTTTTTCCCTGGATCTGCTCTCGGAGTTAGTAGCTCTCATCCTTGTGTGTTTGGAAGCAGGAGTCTAAACCACTCTGGGACTTGGGTTCCTCATCTGTAAAATGAATGCAGACGGTGATCTCCAATATCCCTCTCAGTCCTAATAAAATAGTCTTTCTGAACTAGTCATCCTCGTTGAGTTCATCTTCATTCAATGAGTACCTATTATGTGTTGGGTAATGTTTCAGATGGTAGAATTTCAGATAAGTAAAACAATTCTTGCCCTCAATTTGTTCACAGTTTGGTAGGAGAAAAATGTGGTAAAATATCAGCAGAGCAGGAGGGTGAAATGGGGACACACAGGAGGGACTTCTTGGGCAGAATGATGGTGATGGAGATGAACCAAGAGATTTCGAGACAATTCAATGTAAGCCGTCTTGAACGATAAGCAGTATTGAATTACACATACCATAGACATTGGAGAGTCATGACATCCACACTATGAGAAACATCCAGTTTCAGGAAAATTTTCCAGAATATTATAAAAAGAAAAGTCATTTTGAACAAACTATTGTATCCTAATGTAGCACTGTGGGATAAAGCATTGGACAGCAAGGTTGGTTTCAAACACAAGATCTGCGGTTCAAACTAATCAGGTGCACTTTGGAAACCCTATGCAGAATTGTTATAAGTCGGAACCATAATCAAACATTTTGCCATAGAGTTGATTCCAGCTCATAGCAACCCTATAGGGCAGCGTAGAACTGTCCAATAGGGTTTCCAACACTGTGATACTGATGTGAACTAGACTGTCACATGTTTATCCTGTAGAACAGTTGGTTGGTTCAAACAGTGACCTTTAAACCTACTCAGTATACATGTATTCAAGCAGGCCTTGTTGTGGATGTTTGGATTGCATGTTGACATGAACACTTTAACTCTAGCCGTCTTAGCCCAGCCCTGAGGATGAGCTGATGTCAGCTAGCTTGTCTAGGAGACAAGTTTGGAGAAAAATCTTGTCTGACCAAAGTTATATTATGTGCTGTGGAGTCAGTTCCGACTCATAGTGACCCTGTACAGGGTTTCCGAGGCTGTAAATCTTTACGGGAGCAGAAAGCTTCATCTTTCTCCCGTGGAACAGCTGGTAGTTTCGAACTGCTGACCTTGCAGCCCACAGCCCAATTCTTAACCACTATGCTACCAGAGCTCCTTCTGACCAAAGTAGTGGTGGTTATATGCCATGGAGTTGGAACCCACTCATAGCGACCCTGTACAGGGTTTCCGAGGCTGTAAATCTTTACAGGAGAAGGAAACCTCATTTTTCTCCTGTGGAACAGTTAGTAGTTTCGAACTGCTGATCTTGCGGTCCACAGCCCAATTCGTAACCATTATGCTACCAGAGCTCCTTTAGCTGGGACAAAAGCTAAGAGATGTGAGAAAACCTAAGTCATTCACAAACACAGATTGCATGAAGGGTGGTATGGGCTTCGTGCCATGAAAAGACACAAGATCTTCAGTTGGGGAACCCTGGACTCTTCACTCACCCTCAACCTTTCAATGCCCTTGTGTTCTTTTGTACAGCGAGTCACTTGTTTCCCTATGTGAAGAAGAGGATACAAGTCATAAGCCATTCAAGCACAGAACTGAATCCTATTGAAGTGGCCATTGATGAGATGTCCAAGAAGGTCTCTGAGCTCAATCAGCTCTGCACCATGGACGAAGTGGACATGATCAGACTGCAGCTCAAACTCCAGGGGAGCGTCAGCGTGAAGGTGAGCACTGACCACAGCTAAGATCGATACACATGGCCATGAGAGAGTTAGGAGCCCTGGTGATGCAGTGTGGGGCTATTGACTGTCAAGTCGGCAGTTCAAACCCACCAGCTGCTCCTTGGAAGAAAAAAAAAAATCCAAGGGTATTTCCTTTCATGCTTCACTTAAGCCAGTGCCATTGAGTCAATTCTGACTCGTTTTGTTGTTGTGAGGTGCCATCGAGTCGATTCTGACTCAGTGATTTTATGTACATCAGAACAAAACACTGCATGGTCCTGTGCCATTCGCCATTCTCACAATCATTGTTAAGTTTGAGCCCAAAGCTGCTGCCACTGTGCCAATCTATCCCTTTGGGGGTCTTCCTCTATTTCCCTGACCTTCCGCATTACCTAGTGTGATGGCCTTCTCCAGGGACTGGTTCCTCCTGACTCATAACAAACCTGTAAGACACACTAGAACTTCTCCTTCAAGATTTACTCTCTTAGCAACCATAAGGAGAAGTTCTACATGGTCCTGAAGGGCCAGTATGAGTCAGAACTGACTCCTGGCAGCGGGTGTGTGGGGCCTGATAGAAAACACCCTTGAATTTTATTTTTTTTCCCAAGTATATAAGAAACATTTTTTTTTCCTGTTTGTGATCCTATTTATACTTGATTTGGGTCTTTAAAATCTGGTTAGTTGTGAATTCATCTTGATAATACTTAATACCTGTCTACATATGCCTTGCTTAAGTTTACTATTGCTGTTAGCCATCACAGAGTCAGCCCCTGACTCCTGGCAATCCCCTGCGTTACAGACTACAGCTGCTTCAAAGAGCTTAAGAGCTTTCTTAGCTGTTCTCTCTTACGGAAACATCACCAGACCCTTTCTCCACAGAGCCTCTCGGTAGATTCACACCACCAACCTGTCAGTTAAGAGCTGATCACAAACTGTGTGTAACACTCAAGACCTAAAATAGAATTTCTTTTTCTTTGGTCTTCCAACCTCATCTTCTGTGGATAAAGTCTGTCTCGTATTCTAGTGAGTAAAAATGAATGAATGAGTAAACATGTCACTCTTGTACATATCTGCATGAAGAGCCTTATAAAACAGCTCTGTTCCAAAGGCTAAAAATGTTTTCTAGCTCATATATATATCAGGTTTTTTCTGTCAGGATCCTGACAGGAACCAGATGTCAGCTGGAACCAGATGTCAGCTGCCAGAAGGTGGCTAAGACTATGATGAGCAAGCGCTCTGTAAGAGCGTGATTCACGTTTAGGAAAAAGCAACCAGGGCTGTCAAGTGGTGAGGGTCTGCTGCGGATCTGATGCTTTTCTTAGACCAGAAACTCCAAGGAGAGGTGAGGGTCACTGGAAGCCAGAGAGGGGAGGCCACTGAGCTACCTGATGGCAGGTTGGCACTAAGTGTGGCCTTTGTTGGATGGTGGTAAGGGGGACGTTCTGAGGCTGACTACCCAGACTAGGGCCTGGACTAGGGTGAAGTTCACCAAACTCAAAAATAGTGATTGTTGGATGTATTATTTTTTCAAAATTAACACAAAAATCTATGATGAACAAAACAGTAATCTTTTCTATAACCATACGATCAGACACAGTGGCCTACCAAACTGTCCTGGTGCCTGGAACAATAGGAAAATCCTGCTACTGACCTTCATTTTCTCTTCCCCCATCCATCTCTTGTCTGCATCCCCATTGATTAATCCCAAGAAAACCCATGGCCAGGGTGTCGTGATTGTAGTCCATCAAGGACAGATCCCCCAAGTACAGAGCTTAACAGAGGAGATGCGGAAAGTGATCTATCTGGTGGATCCAAGAAACCAATCTAGACCATCACCTGATTTTCCAGCACTGGAAATCCCTGTGGTCATGGGAATCTGTTATTTTAAGTACTGTGGAGTCAGTTCTGACTCGTAGCCCCCCTATGCACAACAGACTGAAACACTGCCCAGTCCTGTGACGTCATCCAACTGGTTGTTACACTTGAGCCCATTGCTGCTGCCACTGTGTCAATCCATCTCATTGAGTTTCTTCCTCTTCTTCATTGACCCGCCACTTTATCAAGCATGCTAATTGTTGGAATTGACACCCTGGCAATGGGACCAGTAGCTTAGTGCCTAGTTGGGAGATAGGCACACAACACAGTAGCCTACAAGGCATTGTGAGAGAAGTGGATGTCACGTGACTGATGCAAACAGTTACTACTCCTTCCAGCTACGGTGGCCAGAGAAGGTTCCATGGAGGACATGGATCCATTCTCAGCCAATGCTCTTCTCCCCAATAGATTAACGCTGGACCAATGGCCTATGCACGAGCTTTTCTTGAAGAAACCAATGCGAAGAAATATCCTGACAACCAAGTAAAGCTTTTGAAGGAAATCTTCAGGTAAGTGTTTATTGTTGGTGATGTTGGAATATTCTTCCTTGAGCTCCTTCCCACAGGGAGTCATGATTTCCTTAACAAACCGCCCAACTAGCCCTCGTCTTGGAAGCTACATATGTTGGCAACCCAGACATTCTGTGGCTGGTTTTTAATTTGCTTCTTGCTGTCACAAAAGACAATTTGCAGATGCGTGTGGGCAGGCCCTGGATGTGAATGAGCGTCTAATCAAGGAGGACCAGTTGGAGTATCAGGAAGAATTGAGGTCCCACTATAAGGACATGCTCAGTGAACTCTCTGCAGTCATGAATGAGCAGGTGAGGCTCTCCCTGGTGTGGCCAGAGCAGTCAGTGAATGGAATGTCCACTATCGTGTGAGGAGGACCAGAAAGAGTCTTTCCTTGCTCCTCCTAAAATCCCTACACCTTAAATAAACACCACTTATAGAATTGTTTTCTCCCCCATACACACACTCTTTACCTCAAAACAGAAATCAGATGTGGGTGCAGGGGTCGGGCTGTACAAATAGAGGATAGAACTCAAATGCTTGCTGCAGTTCTAAGAGGTGTGTATGCAAACCGTAGGAGCTGTTTTTCCACCACTGGGTCCTCTTAGACACCAAGGAACATTGCGTGGCCTTCTCATTTGGGCTTGCTACCACTCCAATCATCAGTGTTTGAGGACCTCCCAAACCTTCCCTATCTTTCTGCTTTGGTGTTGAAGGGACTTCTTTTCACAGGGAGCCTTACCCTTCCGGTCATGTTCCTCTTTTGACCTGTTTTCAGTCTCCATCAACTCACACAGTGTACCGTGGTCCCTTCCAGAACTTAGGTCTGATCTGAACTGAATAATTAAAGAGAAGAATTCAAAGTAACCTCCTAACTATGCCCATGCATTATAATCATGCAGTAAATAATAGTTCTCCTTCCTTTCCCTAAGTGGCTAGCACTTTTAACACTGTGGGGCCTTCAGAAAGTTCTTTTAGAAACTCTATTACCTTTTCATTCCGTTTTTCCATGAGCTTTTTGAAGTTCCTTTCTCTTTCACGAACCACAAAATATGTCCTCCAAATCCTTCATTCTAATTGCATTTTCCCAATTATGTTTATGTTCCATCCTTTTTTCTCCTCATCCTCCAACACTCATTTTTAAGATGCTTTGTTGTTGTTGTTGTTGTTGTTGTTGTTAGGTGCCACCGAGTCACTTCTGACTCATGACAACCCTGTGTATGGCAGAACAACCCCCAGTCTGTGCCAGCCTCACAATAGCTGTCCTGTTGATTGAGCCCACCGGTGTAGTCAGAGTGTCCGTCCATCTCATTTAGGGTCTTCCTCGTTTTCACTGACCCTCTATTCTAGTTCCATGCTCTTGTCCTCACGTTCCGTAGAGTCACTTCTGATTTATAGTGACCTGTAGTGCTGTGGGTTAAGCACTCGTCCTCAAGGTCAGCGGTTCAAACTAACCAGCCACTCCTTGGAAACCCTATGTAGGGTCGCTATGGGTTGGAACCAACTCAATGGCACTCAACAACAACAACAGCATGTACAATAAAATGAAACCCTACCCGTTTTCACAATTAAAGCTCATTGTTGCAGCCACTGTGCCAATCCATGTTGTTTAGGGTCTTCCTCTTTTTCACTGGCCCTTTATTCTGTCTCTTTGTTGTTGTTAGGTGCCACCAAGTCGGTTTGATTCATAGTGACCTTATATACAACAGTATAAAACACTGCCCCGTCCCGCACCATTCTCACAGACGTTAGTACATTTGAACTCATTGTTAGACAGTGACCCCCAACAAGATGTGTCACTCTCTCTTGTTGAGGGGCTTCCTCTTTTTTGTAGGCCCTCTATTTTACCAAGCATGATGTCCTTCTCAAGGGACTGGCCTTTTCTCTCCATAGTAGCTACAAAACTAAAAGTTTTATTGGCTTATATCTGAGAGAATTATAATTCCCAGTTAGGATTCCTAGTGGAGGTACTAATGCTTTGGCTTTTTAATGAGTTGTGAAGCTGTTCCCTTGCTACCATGGGGGGGCGGGCATCACAAAGCTGGCAGTGACACAAAATGGATATGAATGCTAATAAAGA
Source organism: Chrysochloris asiatica (assembly GCF_000296735.1). NCBI lineage: Eukaryota > Metazoa > Chordata > Mammalia > Afrosoricida > Chrysochloridae > Chrysochloris > Chrysochloris asiatica. The sequence goes on along the minus strand of NW_006408562.1, from coordinate 16,574,169 downwards.
TGGCGATGGAATGCTTGTCTCCTGCTGTAACTTGCATCTGATCTAGAAACTTTGTGCAAAAGTGTTTTTCTCTGTTTTTTCCCTGGCAGCTCTGTTGTGGTCCATGTTTATACAGCTTCTGCTCCTCTGTGTCTAGCATTTCCCTCAGTACTGTAAGCAGAACCGGTATGTGTTTCTTTCCTTACGTCTATCTTGTCGTTTGTGGCCCGCTGGTGTATCTATCTCGTCCTAGCTGGTCATTCCTCCCAGAGACTGCCATAATGGTTCATGTTCCCTAAGTTTTTATTTAATTAGAAAGGCTTTATTTTCCTCACAAGGTAGGGCAATATGGAAAAAGAACCCACTGATTAAAGCTAAAGTTAACAACTTAGCTTTTAACAAAACTTATCTTCCACCAACTTGTAAACTATATTGGAGCTCATTTGTACTCAAAGCAAAGATACATTATACTGTAAAGTGCTCAAACACAAAGACAAAGAAAAAGACCAGGTGATTAAGGATTATGTTTTGGAAAACCTTTGTTAAGAAATGAAAAAAATTTTAAATGATAAATTCATTTAAAAACAAAAGCAAAAACATCTTCTTCTTGTTGGTAGGTGTTGTCAAGTCAATTTTGACTTATAATGACCCATGTGACAAAGTTGAAATGCCCCATTGAGTTTTTAGGCTATAATCTTTATAAGAGCGGATCACCAGGTTCTCCCACGGAGTCCCTGGGTGGGTTTAAACTACCAACATTTCAGTTAGCAGTCAAACACTTAGCCACTGGGCCACCAAGCTTTTGTTTTTGTTTTTTAAGTTTCTCAAACACACACACACACACA
>NW_006408562.1:16567420-16573245 GCF_000296735.1 Chrysochloris asiatica | reverse complement strand
GGTGACCCTGCACAGGGTTTTCGTGGCTGTATATATTTATGGGAGCAGAAAGCCTCATCTTTCTCCTGCAAACAGCTGGTAGTTTCCAACTGCTGACCTTAAGATGAGCAGCCCGATTCGTAACCATTGAGGTTTAGTAGGGAAATCTCCATCAGTAGCAATTGAAAATGTTTATAAAATTGCTTCTGTACACTGATAGCTTTTAGAGGGGCCTGGGATTTGTGTTGTGGTTTTGTTATTGTATTTGTCATTATGGAGACGCATAGGCAAATTAGTGTGATTTTTAAGGGGTACGGCAGATCAAGGTTGTTGTTGTTGTTGTTGTTAAGTGCCGTCGAGGATCAAGGTATATTCTTACATTTCCAAATTTATTTTTTCAATTTAGCTTTTATGTAATCCACCATTTTGGCAATTTGACTTCTTGGTGGTAATTTATCATTTCATCTTTTTAGTAGGTTTGGTGACATAAAGGATAAACTTTAAAACTAGAATAAAATTATTTAGAGTGGCTCAGATACATTTATAAGGCCCACTCAAACACTTACTGTTTTATGTCAGAGCCTGGTGGTACACTTGGTTAATTTGGGGGCTGTGAAGTGCTAGGTTAGAGCTTTAAATACCACCAGCAGCTCCATGAGAAGACATGGAAGCTGTCGGCTCCCATAAATAAACATCTAGTCTCTGAATCCTTTCAGGAGTAGTTCTGCTCTGCCTATGGCTTGCTATGAGTTGGAATTGACTCATTGGCTGTGGGGTTTTATGTATGTATATATACATATGTATGATACTTAAAGAGTATTGTAAAACGACTTCAACTATAGCCAAAATGGCTCACAAGTAGGCCTGGGAAAAAAAGCTTCAGAACCCACTTTGACCAAGTACAGTCTTAAAATGTCCACATTCCTCATGGGGATTACAACCAGTAGTCTAGGGATGAAATTTGAGTTTGGGACTCTGAATACTAACTTCTCTATTTGCTTGGTTTTGCTGCATCTTTTCCTGATTTAAGATTACGTACAGGGAAGACCCGTCAAAGCGCGTAGTGGAGCGAACCTGTACTCGAGTAATTAACAAGGCCACCCCGACCCTGCCTGCTGTCTCCGTCTCATCGAGCACTGAGGTTTGACTTCAGCTCTCCACACGCCTCTCAGAGAACTCCGGACTCACAGCTACTCTCATGGAAGAGAAAGATGGATTTAATTTATTTGAAGTTTTTATGGTGTTATTAATTAGATATCTATATGTATATATGGCTTTAAAAAGTTCATGAGAAAATGGGATTAAAAGATAATGGAAGTTTTCCAGGAACTTTTTGAAGCCTCTTCGTGTGTACGTATATATATATAATGGTCTTCAAATGGAATTGAATGATCATGGATTTTCCCACAGACTTTTAGAAGCTTATATACACACACACACATTTGTTACCTCGCTAGCTTGAGAATTCTGCCAGCCTCCAGATTTGCACAGTCTCTGTAATGTTTTTCTTTAAGCAGCATTGAGTAAGCCAAGCTGAATATTTGCCCTGAAATTCCCAGGACTGTTTGTAGCTCGAAAGCGAACCCTATGTTTGCTTGTTGTCAATGATTACATGTTCAATGCCAAGTCCTAGGACACATATTTTAAAGGTCAAAGTGAATGTTTTTGTAACATGTAAATAGAAGATTGTAAAATATATGATTTTTATCAAATGAAAAAGAACTTTTTTTAGTTAAAACCTATGACAGTACTAAAATTATATGATTAATATTTCAGATACCATGATATTAACCTATTTGTGTATGTGTACAAAAGTGTTGATAAATACCAATCTTTAAAGTTTGTGGGGTTTCTTTATTTGTAATATATGTCTCTTCAGAACAATGGGATGTGAAATTATGGAATTATTTTGTTGTTATTAATAGAAATAAAAAATACACTTACTTTGCATTTGGTTCCCTCCTAAAAGGTGGGTAAATTAATTAGTTGCTAAAAGTGGTTCATTTGAACATCTATTGAGTTTAATTCTTTGCTCAATACTTATGATATTTTATGGAGAAATCAGGCAAAAAAAAGCCCTCAAAAAGTCAGCTGGGAAGCTCGTGCACACGTCAACTAGACAGGCCAGTAGCATCCATATCTTGGAGCATATTAGAATGATTAGGAAAGAGGTAATAAATTCAAATCTTGGGAGTTTGGGTTGAGATTAGAACTCTTCACAGATATTCCAATTCTGCACTCTATAAATCCCAGAGGACTCGCACTTTCCCGCCTCCTGTGACATTAGGCAGGACTAAGGTGTGACTCCTGGCCAACACAGCATGAACGGCCATCCTCCTCTGTTCGTGAAGACTCGTGTGTTGCTGTGACATGGATCAAGTTTCAGCGGAGCCTCCAAAATAAGACAGAGTACAATAAAGACCTAATGATTGACTCCTAAAAACAGCCATGGACAGCACTATGGATCCTAATGGTCCATCCATGACTGAACATGAAGATTCGGTACAGGGCCGGACAGCCTGTTGGCCTGCTGTGTATGGGTCATCAAGAGTCAGGTCTGCTCAAAGGCAGCTAACAACACAGAGGTCTGCTCAACGGCAGCTAACAACAAACAAATAGGACTTGCTTCAACCAATAAAATGTGCACAGAACTGACGTAGGTCTCTTTCAGGCAATAACTTTAAAGCACTAAATGGTTCATCCCAATCTTCCTCTAATGCAGTTATCTTTGAAGCCTGTATCCCTCTGAATTCCTGAGTGACCACAATGAGCAAAGCCCCTAACATCACTAAACCTTGTTTGATGTGGTGGTGGTGTGCCGTGGAGTTGGTTCTGACTCATAGCGACCCTGTACTGGGTTTCCGAGGCTGCAAATCTTTACAGGAGCAGAAAGCCTCACCTTTCTCCCGCGGAACAGTTGGTAGTTTCGAACTGCTGACCTTGAGGTTCACAGCTCGATTTGTAATCACTACGCTCCCAGAGCTTCTGTTGATGTATATTGTTGTTGTTGTTGTTAGGTGCCATCGAGTCGGTACTGACTCATAGCGACCGTATGCACAGCAGAACGAAACACTGCCCGATCCTGGGCCAACCTCACTACTGTTGCCACACTTGAGTCCATTGGTGTTGCCAGTTGGCCAATCCATTTCATTGGGGGTCTTCCTCTTTTTCTTTGACCCTCCACCTTTGATGTATATAGCCTGCATGAAAAATATACGTGCAAAGTCCATAAGAATCAGGGATTGTTATTGCAGAGTTATTAGCTAATCCTAGCAGATCTGTATTTTATCCAAGCTGAGACCACTGACAGGTTCCACCTGCTGCCATTTCTTCCCTCAGAAACCTAAAGCAACTGTGCAGCTGAACTGGCCTGTTCTAGGTGCAGAAAGCAAGCAAGAGAGTATGCATCTCGGATCTATCCTCTGTGGCCGGTCCAGAATTTCCACCCTCAAAGAAGAAACACATAGCTGAGTTTTCTCTTTCTACTAGGTAATTCACTGGCCGGTATCAGCACATCAGAGAAACAGGGAGGAAGGCACGTGGAACACATATTTAAGTGTAAACACAGAATTAATAAAAAGCGTATTTTAAATGAGAGCTCTGATCCTTCAAGACTCATTTAGCAGTTGTTAAGTTTCCCCGAAGTCCTGGTGTGGTGCTGTGGGTTAATGTGCTGGACTACAAAGTCAGTTCGAGCTGCAAGATCAGCGGTTCAGGCTCACCAGGTGCTCCTCAAAAACCCTAAATAGGGTCGCTATGGGTTGGAATCGACTTGGCAGCACTTAACAACACAACAACCAGTTTCCCCAAAACAGAGCCCACTTCTTTATTTTAAAAAGTAACTAAAAGGAAAATTTCCTTTGATGAGCTGATCACGAGGGCAGGCCCTTCCTGGGCCTTAGCATCTCAGTGTCTCAGGCCTCTTGGGCAAGTCTGGTTTCTGCCCTGCTGAAGCAGATGTTACAAAGCTTTTTAGCTCCAAAGGGCCCAAAGAACTTCACTGCATCTGAAGGCACTTGGCTCTTCTTCAATAGGAGAAGCTTAGCCAAGCTTCTCTGGCAGTCTTCCATCTCTGCTGTCTCTGTCTGATGCCACTGCTTCTCATCTCTCCTTGTCTCCAGTGTTACAGCTCTCTCCCTCTGGCTCCTCCACCTAGGAGGTTCTCAGTACAGGAAACTCAGGTCTGAAAGAGACATTTCACAAGCGTCATGAGTTCCCCCTTCCCACCTCTGGGATGACTCATTTCAAGCCTCATAGGATGGAAAAATTGGCCAATCCTCTTTCAGGGTCCCATACACCTTATTTAAAGAGTTCTGGTAGCATAGTGGTTACAAGTTGGGCTGCTAATCTCAAGGTCAACAGTTCAAAACTATCAGCGGTTCCATGGGAGAAAGATGAGAATTCCTGCTCCTGTAAAGACTTCAACAGCCTAAGAAACTGACTCCACAGCACATAACCACCAACACAACCACAACTTATTGCATGGTCTGTAAGATAGTGTAGTGGTTACAACTCGGGCTGCTAACCTCAGGGTCAGCAGTTTGAAACTACCAGTAGTAGCTCCACAGAAGAAAGATGAGGCTTTCTGCTCCCATAAAGATTTACAGCCTCAGAAACCCTGTACAGGGTCACTATGAGTCGGAACCGACTCCACAGCACATAACCACAACAACAACACCCCCATAAGATGTTGCACTGTGGGTTAATGCAAAAGCTGTTTGAACTGCAAGGTCAGTGGTTCAAGCTCACCAGCGGCTCCTTGGAAGCTCTATTCAGGTTCGCTATGGATCGGAACCAACTTGACAGCACTTAACAACAACACCTCCATAAGATGGAGTTCTGCTGTGATGCTGTAGGATAAGCCCTGGACCGTAAGGTCAGCTTGAACTGCAAGGTTAGCAGTTCAAACCCACCTGTCGCTCCTCTGAAACCCTATACAGGGCTGCTCTGAGTTGGATCTGACTGAATGGTCCTGGTGTGGCACCACAGGGCAAGTGCTGCACTGCAAACTGCAAGGCTGGACATTCAAACCAACTAGCCAGTCCTTGGAAACCCTATACAGGGTCATTTTGAGTCAGAACTGACTCAATAGCACTTAATAACAACAACCACACCTATAAGGAGTCCTGGTATGGCACTGTAGGATAAGTACTGGACTGTTAACTCAGGGTTGGCAGTTCAAACCCACTAGCTGCTCCTCAGAAGCCTTGTATGGAGTCCCTATGAGTTAGAACCTTCTAGACAGCTCTTAACAACAACAAAAACCCCAAAGGGTGCCATGCTCCTTATTTACATTATTAGCAAGTTCTCTAGTACCCTCAGTAAGCCATGAACATCTCATTTGCATGGTCCCACCCCTTATTGTTGGAAGTTTCAAAGACTATGGCTAGAAGAGTCATAATTCATTTTACTACATAAGAGTTGATGAAGATCCATAACTGAAAATATATTGTTGAGTGTTTAGTTCATGGTGACGGTCTTAAGGACTTTTCAATTGCAAGAATTACCTTGAGAAAACATGTAAGTATTGATAACGGAGGAGCTGGCTTCAGACATTACTAGAGCTCTCTGTTAGTCAACTTTCAACTACGATTGTCCTTGTATTGGCTTTGTTCTCAGGTTCTTTCCAAAGCCAAAACCAAACTCACTGTCTTCATGTCAATTCCAACTTTCAGAGACCCTGTGGTGGTGGTGACTGTGTGCCGGTTCTGACCCATAGCGACCCTGTTCAGGGATTCCGAGGCTGAAAATCTTTACAGAAGCAGAAACTCTCATCTTTCTCCCACAGAACATCTGGTAGTTTTGAACTGCTGACCTTGAGGTTTGCAGCAGCGATAGTGAGGTTG
>NW_006408562.1:16565613-16566099 GCF_000296735.1 Chrysochloris asiatica | reverse complement strand
TACTTGGTATTTATCCACAAGCAATATGAGCCATAACACGAGTAGATATATACACATCAATGTTCATAGCACTATTTACAATAGCTAAAAAGATGGAGACAGCCTAAGTACCCATTTGTGGAAGAATGGATAAACAAACTGGTACATACACACAATGGAATCCTATGCTACCCTGAAGAATAACAAGGACGCAGCATGCCACCGCATAACATGGACGAACCTTGAGGACATTATGCTGAGTGAAATCAGTCAGTCACAAAAGGAGAAATACAGCATAGGACCATTATTGTAAAAGCTTTAGAAAGGTACCCACACTAAAAGGGGGGAAATTTTTTATCTTTTATTATTTTATTTTATTTTTAGTTTTATTTTTGTTGGTTACCGGGGTGAAGTGAGGGGGATGGAGAGGAATGTGGAGCACAGGGTAGGGAATAGGCACAGGATACTATGATGCTGGGGGCAGGTAATACACTAGAAGGGGAAGAG
>NW_006408562.1:16562448-16563055 GCF_000296735.1 Chrysochloris asiatica | reverse complement strand
TTGTTGTCACAAACACAGTGTGGTTTTGCTTCAATTGCAGAGATCTGACTATTACCAGCCTCCAATACCTGAGCAGCAAACAAGTCTTGGCTGACATTGCCTACTTCCAAATTGAAATGGGACAGCAAATGAGGCTCACCCAAAATAAGTGGGTTATATTTGGTAGGTCTTATGCTGGCATCCTTGCAGTGTGGTTGAGAATAAAATACTCCAACCTGTTTACCCCCTAAAAGCAAAAGTGAATTTTTATGGTGAGTCTAGCTGTATATGGAAATCCCTGTGTAATGAGAATGGTTAACTTGATTTCCTGATAACTGAGACTTTGAAGGTCCAATTCAACTCAGAGGCACTTGGAAGAAAGATCTGGCAATCTCAGTACGATACATAGACTCCTATAGAACATAGTTCAACTCTGATCACCATAAGCCAGGGTGGATTTGATAACAACAGGCCTGGTTTTGATTACGTATGTGTGTATACACATGGATCGTTGTTGATTACGTATCTATGCAACACATGGATCGTTGTTGATTACGTATCTATGCATACACATGGATCATTGTTGATTACGTATCTATGCATACACATGGATCGTTGTTGATTACGT
>NW_006408562.1:16555021-16562348 GCF_000296735.1 Chrysochloris asiatica | reverse complement strand
TGCCCAGTGAAGGAGGCTCCCTGCAGAGCTTTTGCATTGCACAAGACCATAGATGGAATCCTGATCCTCAACATTCCCACGTGAAAGGACAAGCAAACTAGTCTGGAGAAGCTAAAAGAACAAAAGACGCTTCTTGAAAGAAAGACCAGCAGGAAAAAAAAAAACAAAAAACCAATAACAGCAGTCCAATTGACAACTACAAGAACAAGCAAGTTGTTCCCCAGGGAGCCATCAAGGCAAGTGGTCAGGTCTCCTCAAGACAAACCCCTTTCCAAGACTGAAACTCAAATGGAATACACTGCTGCTGACCACATTGGTCACTGATAAGGGAAAGAGGGGGAAAAACAGCAATGAAGTTGTAAACTAAGTCAGACCACATTCAATAGACTCCTGTTAACCTGGATTAAGACCTGGTTAACCAGCAGTATGTTGACACTGGTGGACTCCTGGGTCCAGGGGCAGGGACATGGCCCCAGAGGACTAGAATGGAGTGTGACGCATCCAGTTGATATAAAGAGAGGGGGAGATGCACAAGAACACCCACATTTGCAAATAGTACCCATTTGACCTGGCATCAATGGCTGGATGATCAGAACACGACTAGAGGAAGAAAGAAGAGGGGAGAAAAAAAAAGGAGTAACCCTTTTAAGGGTTACCCTTGTAAGTAACCCTTTTAAGAGTAACCCTTGTAAGTGGATGATCCTGCCCTATACGTGTGGATGCAGTATGACAAAGGAGCAGACAAATCTCTACAGTGAAGATCATTCCCAGCCCCTTGGTACACAGGGTCAACAGGGAAGGGGAACTTAGACATTGGCTACCCAAAATGAGGGGACTACAAAGGCAAGAAGTGACTGGCTTACAAGCTTTCAATAGGGAACCTAGCTCCAGAGGATACAGGGAAAGATAGAATCTCCACTGAATTGTTTCCAACCTGTCTGGATGGGGTTAATAAAAGGTGAGGGGGAAAGAACGCTGGTGGTTCAATAGGAAATGATTGCTATCAGGTCTGACATTGAGTGTTGGAAAGGTAAATGTAAATGTTTGGTAACAAAAGGAGGGGAGTGGCTGATTTTGTAGTCCAGGAGCGGAGATCCCTGGAATTAGCAAAGGAGAAAAGCAAAGTGCAAGACTGTGTCCACAGAAACAGTGACACTAGGGATGGGGGCAGAGGCAATGATGGGGACAGAAGGAGCAGCTGGGGACTCTGGACTCATGGAGGGAGAGGGGTTGTGTGTTGGCGGCTGGGGGGCAGGAGTGTGGGGTTTACCCTTTGAGTGTTTGATGATGCATGCAGGGGAAATGATGTTAAGATGTTGTGATCATTGCAATGAAACAAAGCACGATAGGATGAATAGAAAGATAATGTTCACCCATGTAAACTAACACATAATTCACAATCAAAGCTTAAAAAGACGATGAAAGGAATACACAATCATTGTACCAAAAAGAAATGGTCAATGTTCAACCATTTCAAGACATAGCATATGATCAAGAAGCAATTTTACTGAAGGAAGAAGCCCAAGCTACACGAAAGGCATTGTCTGAAAACAAGACTCCAGCAACTGACAGAACACTTATCAAATTCTTTCAACAAACTGATGCATTCTGGCCAATGAATTGGAAAAGATCCATATTGTGCCCATTGCAGAATAATATTAATAATATTGTTTTTAAAATGCAGAAATTGTTAAACAATATTATTAATATCAAATGCAAATAAAATGTTGCTGAGGATAATTTAAAAACAGCTACAACAGTACATTGATAGGGAACTGACAGAAATTTAAGCAGGATTCAGACAAGGATGTGGAATGAAAGATATCATTGTTGATATCAGATGGATCTTGGCTGAAAGCAGAGAGTACCAGATAGTTGTTTACTTGTGCTTTATTGACTGTGTAAAGGTTTTTGACCATGTGGATCATTACAAGATAACATTTTGAATGGAGATTCCAGAATTGTTCTCATGAGAAACTATACATCAAGCAAGAGACAATTGTTGGAAAAGAACAAGGGCATATAGAATGGTTTGAAATCAGAAAAGGTGTGTGCTAAGATTGTATTCTTTCATCATACTTATTCAATCTTTATGCTGAGAAAATTAATATGAAACACTGGATTATATGAAGAAGAACATGGCATCATGATTAAAGAGGACTCATTAATAATCTTTGATATGCAGATTGCTTGCTGAAAGCAAAGAGGACTTAAAATACTTACTGATACTGATGAAGATCAAAGACCACAGCCTTTGGTATGGATTGAAACTCAGTGTAAAGAAAACAAAAATCCTCACCACTGGACCAATAAATAACATCAAGATAAATGGAAAAACATTTCGAAGTTGTCAAAGACTTCATTTTGCTCAGATCAACCATCAACACTCATGGGAAGCAGCAGTCAAGAAATCAAATGACCTATTGCTTTAGGCAAATCTGATGCTTAGGACTAATTTAAAGTGCTCAAGAGCAAAGATGATCATTTGAGGATTAAGGTGTGCCTGATCCAAGTGATGATATTTTCAATCATTTCATTTGCAGATGAAAGGTGGACAATAAATCGATGCATTTGAATTATTGTGTTGGAGAAGAATATTAAAAGTACCATGGACTGCCAGTAGAATAAACAAATCTGTTTTGGAAGAACTGCAGCCAGAATACTCCTTAGATGCCAGGATGGCAAGATGTCATCTCTCAGGTAGGCCAGTCCCTGGAGAAAGACAAAGGACATCATGCTTGGTAAATTGGAGAGTCAGCAAAAAAGAGGAAGACCCCCAGGAGATCAACTGAGACAGCGACTGCAACAATGAGCTGAAATGTAACAACAATTGTGAGGATTCCGCAGGACTGGATAGTGTTTCATTATGTTGTGCATAGTGTCACTATGAGTTGGAACCATCAGCCTTGAAGTTCAAACCAACTTTGTGGTCCAGTGCATTATCCTGCAGCACCACACCAGGACTCCATTGAGTCTATATTGTTGTTATTAAGTGCAATCGAGTTGGTTCCAAGTCATAGTGGCCCTGTATGAGGTTTTTTTCAAAGGCTCACATTTTGAGTTTTGAGCAGTTTGTTTACCTTGAATGCATCAAGGGAAGAAGAATACAGGGATCCTAGGGGCCCTCTGGCAAAGAATTACTAGGTAAGCAAAGATTTTGTCTCAGGACATGGGGTTTTCTTTGGTTCTTTACTGTATTCCCAGAATCTGGCCCAGTACCTGGGATATAAATAGTAGGCACTCAGTAAATCTTGGTTAAATGGATTCTTAGCGGTGGATGATTTCTAAGAACTGTAACCCTATAGCTCCAGCTCCCTGGGAAAAGTCACCTGAGCTTCTATGATGAGCCCAGCTGAGGCCCAACTTTACCTCTCCAAGTCTCTGAGACAGGGGGCCTAGGGGATCTCTTGGAATGGGAAAGCATTAATCACAAGACCTTGCCCATTGTAATGTCTATTTACTGTAAACAAACTACTCATAAGATTTAAGTATTTTGCTTCCTTGTAAGATGTTTTACAGAGTCCTGGTGTGGTGCTGTAGGATAAGCACCGGACCACAGGGTCATCTTGAACTTCAAGGTTGGCATTTGAAATTCACCAGCAGCTCTTTGGAAACCCTAAGCAAGATCACTATGAGTCAGAATTGACTCAATGGCACTTCACAACAACAAGCTGTTTTACAGGCTAACCACTTTGAAGGACAACCTTTCCTATGGACAGAGGAGAACCCCAGTCCCTAGGAGAGGCTTCAGCTGGAGTTCTGAAGAACTACCCACGTGTAACATCGGAACATAAGTTTTGTCTACCCCTACACTGTAGGAAGGAGCTCTGGTGGCGTAGTGGTTACGAATCGGGCTGTGAACCTTAAGGTCAGCGGTTCGAAACTACCAGCTGCTCCGAGGGAGAAAGATGAGGCTTTCTACTCCCGTAAAGATTTACACCCCCGGAAACCCTGTACAGGGTCGCTATGGGTCGGAACCGACTCGATGGCACTTAACAACAACAACTAACACTGTAGGAGAGGAGTCCTGGTGTGGTGCTAAGGGTTAATGCATCAGACTGCAAAGCCACGTGAACTGCAAGGTCGGTGGTTCAAGCTCACCAGCTGCTCCTTGGAAACCCTATACAAGGTCGCTATGGGTCAGAACCAACCCAACGGTACTTCACAACAACAACACTGTAGGAGAAGCACTGGACTGTTAACCACAGGCTGGAAGTTCAAACCCACCAGAAACTCCTTGGAAATCATATGCAGGGTCGCTATGAGTCAGAACTGACTCAAAAGAGCTTAACAACAAATACCACCACCAGAGACTATTGGTGGTGGAACCCATCTTGAAGAAATTTTTGCACACATACCCAATTAGCATGTTGTTGTTGTTGTTAAACACTGTTGAGTTGGTTCAGAACCATAGCAATTCCGTATAGCGTTTCCAAGGAGTTGCTAGTGAGCTTGAACCGCTAACTTTGCCATTCAAGCTGACTTTATGATCCAGCGTATTAACCCAAAGTATTACATTAGCACAGTCCCCCTAAATGTCCACTTCTTGGAAAATCCCCTCCTAACCCTATGAATATGTATGATGCCTTTTCTCTACCTAAACCATTTTTAAACTACAGCAAAGCCTTTGTTTGGGGGATCAGGGATTAAACTTTGCATTAAGCCCTCCCCATCTTTGCTTGCAAACCTCTTTCCTATAATAAACCCTCTCCTGACTATTCTTAGTCAGTAGAAGGCAAGAGCCCTCTCTTGTCCGGCAGAAGAGCAATCAGTACTCCAAGTAACAGAAGTCTGTGCCCATCAAAGAAAACCTCCTTTTAGGACTGAGAGTTAAAGGGATCCAGCAAGCAGACAGTCTGCTATTTGAGCTTGTGAACACCTGTGTATACTTGAGTGGAAGTGGGGGAAACACAGCAATGAAGAGACTAGCTCAGTTTGGACAGGGTCTATTGAAACACATTGACTTGATCCACAGTGGCTAAAGATGAAAAAAAAGAGGAAGGCCTGGATGGTCTGAAGTTAAAGGAGTTGTGTGCACTCCTGAGCATATAAGCACTAACCCAGCCCACAGGGGCCTGTTGCTGAGAGAGAGAAAGTTAAGGAATCAGTTGGTCTGAAGTTCAAGGAGGTGTTTGTGTACACCCCAACTTACAGCTGATACCCACTTGACCTAGCTTGAATGACTAGGACTGAGTTGACCAGAATCAGACCAGATGAAGAGAAAGATGTCTGCTACTATGAGCTGGTATATATTTCTACAATTGGATAAAATGGACTTTACTTAATGAATGCATTTGCTCAATGTTCCAACTAGAATGAAAGATTCTTCAGTTCAAGAAACATGTTTGTTTCCTCAGAATACTGGCTTCACATTGTTGTTCTTCAATGCTGTCTAGTTGGTTCTGACCCATAGCAATCCTGTATAGGGTTTCTGAGGAGCAGCTGGTGAGTTTGAACTGCTGACCTTGTGGTTCAAACCATTTTGCAGTCCTGTGCATTACTCTCAGACTCATAGTGATGAATCCATGTCTTATCACCAGTAACAACTTTTTTTAAAAAACTTTTACCTTCATTCCAATACCCAGTCCAAGTTTTTATTGTGTATGTCCAAGTGCTTCTGTTCATGTGGTTTATTCTGTGGCACTATAGGATAAGCTCTGGACAGCAAGGTTGATTTGAACTGCAAGGTCGGCAGTTCAATCTCACAAGCCATTCCTTAGAAACCCTATACAGAATCACTATGAGTAGGAACTGACTGGAATAACACTTAACAAGTATTTGAAAGACTAGCACTTCAAACCTACACTGAAGCACCTCACAAGATAGGCCTTATAATCTACTTCTAAAAGGTAGTAACTTTGAAAACCCTATAGGGCAGTGCCACATTTGGCCCATCATTGGGTGCCATATGCTGTGACTGACAAGTAAACCCCAGTAGGGGTGACAGGAGATTAGAAATAAAAGGAAGACACAAAACACAATTGAAATAAGTAAAGTTGAGACCAGGTGGGATGCAGCACTCTGATGGAGATACTGCAGCTCCGACCTAGATTCTGCACATTTATTATAGACACAAATTAAAGGAGGTGCTAGGGCAGGAAAAAGAATAACATCTGGTGTTATTGATGCATGCAGTAAGCAGGACTTTATCAGAAGAATGTAACTTGTGTTTTCTAAAGAGACAGAGGTAGAGTAAGATGTTTTTGCAGATTTGTACTGAAGGACATACAAGGACAAAAACTTGCAAGTTCCTTGTCCCCCAAAGCAGCCCTGCGAGTTCTTTAGGGGGGCAAGATGACCAGGGAACAGCCCAATTTTCTGGACCATAACTGTTCAGTTGCAATCCTTCAATTAAACTACCCCATGTCTGAGACCTTCAGCTCAAATCACTCCCAATAGAGCAGTTCTACTCTGCACACATTGGATCTCCATAAGGCAACCCAACCTGATAACAAGTATATTTGTTATTTTAGTTCCAGCTTTGTGTCTAGACTTACTAGCCTAAAGAGAGCTATATTTTTTCATCCTTTTGTGTATTCCACAAGATCTAGTATAATCCTGAGCATAAAAAAGCATGCATAATTTAATAACTATAAAAACTTTCAAAATTAAATTATCTTCTCAAAGGTCAAAAAGTCCAGGATCTTAAGCCATTATAAAGCAAACTAGCAGTTGTGAGAACTGTCTCACAAAAGGGAATTTTCAACTTTTATATATATATATATATATATATACAGTAGTCTTATAAGATAAACAGTCTTATAAGATAAAGGAAGACAAACACACAGATAGCAGTCTTGCACACCCATCTTCCAGGAGTGATATTAGGAATGTGTGTTCATTTTATTTTACTACAATTTATTTTATTTTATATTTATTCTATTTCTTTCTTACTTGTATAAAAGCAGCCCATGATGCTTATGAAAAGTTTTAAATTTAGATTTCAGTTAGACTTGAAAGATGGTACCATGTATATGCATTTTCAGATATCTTAAAATTGAAAATAAATTGTACTCTTTTTAGCATAGGACCTGAGTTTTGACAGGCATGGACAGGTGAGAATCAACAGCACAATCAAGATACTGACCACTTTCATCACTCCGCATCCTGGAAATACTCCCAGTCCTTGGCAGTTCACCCCTTCCCTCCCCTCCTGCCAACTGTTAATCCATTTCCTAGTTCCATCGAAATTTAAAGAGACAGTATAGACATAAAACCAAACGGCCACCACCCGTCTGTCTGTCGTGCTGTGGTGGTTTGAGTTGCTGTGATTCTAAGGGCTACGCCACCAGTGTTTTAAATAAGCAGCAGGGTCATCCATGGTGGA
>NW_006408562.1:16514453-16551425 GCF_000296735.1 Chrysochloris asiatica | reverse complement strand
CATACACATGGATCGTTGTTGATTACGTATCTATGCATACACATGGATCGTTGTTGATTACGTATCTATGCATACACATGGATCGTTGTTGATTATGTATCTATGCATACACGTGGATCGTTGTTGATTATGTATCTATGCATACACATGGATCATTGTTGCTGTTAAGTGCTGCCCAATGAGGTCATACTATAGTGACCCTATATGGGGTTTCTGAGGCTGCAGCTCTTTGCAGGAGCAGAAAGTCACAGGTTTCTCCCACAGAGCAGCTTGTGGACTTGAACCACTGACCTTGTTATTCACACTCCAACGCTTATTCTACAGAACACCCTTGCCCCCTCAGTACCTTAACATACAGAAAATATACCACAACTGAAACAATAAAAAACATCACTATGAATGGAAAATGATTGATGTTGTCAAGGATAATATTTTACTTTCTTTTCAATTAACACACAAGGAAATAACAGTCAAGAAATCAAACAACATATTGCACTGAACAAATCTGCTGCAAAAGTTTACCTTAAAGTGTTAAGAATTAAAGATGTCACCCTGAACACAGAGGTGAACAGAGCCCAAGCTAGGATAGCATCAACCAGCTCGTATGTACGTGAAAACTAGACTACAAACAAGAAAGACAGATGAATTGATGCAATTAAATTTTAGTTCAAATATTGAATATGCCATGGATTTCCAGAAGAACACATTTGTCTGAGAAGAAATACAGCCGGAATGTTCCTAAGAAGTGAGGATGGCCAAACTTAGTCTTATGCACTTTGGACATGTTATCTGAAAGGATCATTCTTTCATTGTTTAGTGAAATAGAAGATCAGTGAAAAATAGAAAGATCTTCCACAAGCTGGATTGCCACCGTGACCACAGTGTGCTCACACACAGCACCGATTGTGAGATTGCAACTGGACAATACAGTATTTCTTTCTGTTGTGCATGCTCAACTGTAAAGCCTCTAAAAATAGAAGCGTAGTGAAGGTGATCACAGTTTAATGGATGGAAATGTTCTGATTCTTAGCTAGTGATTTGATAGTAAAAGAGTTCATCATTTAGAAAGTAAAGTTACTTTTCAAGAATAATTTCCTAGGTGAAATTGCCTATCAGTTTTCCTTTTTACTACCTGGCCTTATGATAAACCATTTACAGTTAATGGCATTAGGATTCTTCCAGGTAGATAAGTACCCTTGATTTGCGGATCAGCATCTATGCTTCCATCAAAATGAGTAAAGTATAAAATGTCTATTCAATTATGTTTTTCTTGCAAAAAAAAAAAAAACCCACAAAACAACAACAAAAAAAGCACTCCCTCCCAAACTCCTCAGTAAAAAGAGAGATTCCATTTTGGGTAAAATTTTCTTTAATATCTGAACTTTTCAAAGGTACACAGATACACAGTTGTAGACTTGCTAATAACTTACATGTTCCAGTAAATGCACTGATTCTCCATGTTTTCTCTTTCATGTTCATAGAGTACTTTAAAATGATTCACAGAATTCAGACCAGTCATAACAAGGAATGTTCAAAACCAGTGAAAGAAGCTTTTGATCGCCTTGCAGAAACAGTGAAACTTCCTGAATATTATAGTAAGCTTAAAGATGATTTCAAGTGAGTGAAGTGATTTTTGTGCCGGAGGTTCTGTAACACAATTTGTTTTTTCTTTTTTTGAATTAGCACCACTATAGTCATTTACTTATGTTAAGGTTTTTGTTGTTGTTGTTAAGTGCCTTTGGTTTGGTTCCAACTCACAGAGCCTCTTTATAGGGTTTCCGAGGAGTTGCTGGTGAGCTTGAGCTACCAACCTTGCAGTTTCAATAGACCTTGAGATCCAACACAGTAACCCACAGTGCTATACCAGGAAGAAAAGAAGAACTTGAACAGGTCCATTCCTTTCGAATATTTGTTTATATTAACAATTTCTAGATCATGTAAGACGTGAAGCTGGGAGCTGTGGGAATAGTCTTAGATCTGGTGGGAATGAAGATCAGAGGTCAGGACCCTTGGGGTTCTTGGGCACTTAAGGGGGCACCCTTTAACCAAAGAGAACAGATGGCTCAGAGTACAAAACTTGCAATTTCCATGAACAAAAGAATAGTGAGGTTTTCTGTAAATTTGGTACTGTGTAGCATAGTGTGGTATTGATTAATTCCAGTAACTGAACAAAAGTGTCTTCATGTTTTTTATCCCTTTTGGATAAGGAAGTCGAAGAAGGTTAGGAGGTTGAATAAAGGAATCAGCATATATGTTGTCATCAAAATGGAATCAGGGACAACTGTCATGTTCCAGTCATATCACCAGCCTTGCTCACTGTGATGTCCAGCTCCAAAGAACACATTTGTCTTTCAGATCCTTGGAATCTACAGAGACTTTTTTTTTTTTGCTATTCTTTTCCAGTCAGGGCTGAAAGCTAGAAAATACAGAAATCATTTTCTCTAGGCCCACACATTAGGTTCAACCATTCCTTGTAGGCTGATTAGGCATGCAGGATACATATGAGTTGTGGCAACTATATTAGATCATTTGTGTACCTAACTATGGAATATTCTATTAACAAAATAAAATATCAAATTCAATTTCAACATTTGTTTAAGAAACGCACTTTTTCTTTCTACATGACTTCAAGGGTGAATGGATGATGAAATATTGGAATTCCCAAATGAAATAGACCAATCTATGTTCAGGATTTTGGGAATTCTAGCTAATGCCTCTGGGTCCACAATGGCATTGGGCAGGAAGTGTGAAAATTGAACTCTCATATTGTCTTTCTTGGTTCTAATCAGTCCTGTTTGGCAAAGCACTACAAATGGATAAATACTTTCTGAAATGACATACCCTGTTTTTTTTTTTTTAAGCTGTTATTGTGAATTCAGTGATAGTTTACATAGGGGAACATCAGTTTTGCACTCATCCGATTGTGTTTTGTTTCATTGCAATGATTACAATTCCCTCCATGCATGGTCGTAGGGTCCTCTGTTCCTGGACTGCAATATTAATTACTTCCCCCTTTATGTTACAAAATTTCTAACTTTACAGTTGTGACAGTCACAATTAGTCATGATAACAATTACTCAGTATTGAATCATAAGAATCTTATCCCCATCTCCTCTCACCAGACCCTTCTAGAAAAGATGAAAACTTTTTCAGTGTCGTGCTCCTCATTTTTAATAAAGAAGGTCTGGTAGCATAGCTACAAGTCGGGCTGCTAGTCTCAAGGTTAGCAGTTTGAAACTGCCAGCTGTTCCACGGAAGAAAGATGGAACTTTCTGCTCCCAAAAAGATTTTCACCTTGGAAACCCTATACAGGGTCTCTCTATGACTCAGAATTGAGTCCACAGCACTTAACCACCACTGCCACCAATTTTTAATAGAAAGTAGGGTCAGGGCATTTGCTGACTCCTTCAAAAATTTTAGTTCAGTCATCTTATAAAATGGAAGAATTAAAGTACACTTTCCTTTTTTCTTAAGAAAAGGATTTTTCTTTTTATTTATAATACTTATCATATTTGCTTCAAAAGACTAATATTAGCTTTACCACTATTAACTATTAACTTGAAGCTGTTGTGGCATTGTAGGATAAGTGCTGGGCTGCTAACTTCAAGGTCAGAGACTCAAACCTACAACCCACTCATCAGAGAGTCTGTACAGGCTCACCATGAGTTGGAACCAGCGTTTAACAGTGGTTAACAACAGCAACTATTAACTAAAGTTTAATTTAGATAAACATTTGTATATGGAATCTGACCTGAAGTGAATTCTATTTGAGCTCATGAAAATTCTAAGCGGAAATTACATTCACAGAGCAGAGGAAATGTGTGCATTGTGAAGTATTATTGGAATCCTAAATCCTAAAACGTGGTCCTAATTGTCCTTTTTTTCTCTTCTCATTAGTTGAATTTTATGTCTTCTAATGTACCTCAGAACACAGGTTGTTGTTGTTGTTGTTAAGTGTAGTTGAGTCGCTTCCCACGCATAGTTATCCTGTATAGGGTTCAACTGGTGAGCACACAGTTAGATTCAAGGAAAATGTACTGTATAGTTTATTACCAGTTTTATCCCCCGAATATTTTTTTTTAAATGTTTTATTGTGAATTATGTGATAGTTTACATGGGAGAACATTAGATTTACGTTCATTCTATCGTATATAATTTCATTGCCATGGTTATAATCCCCTCCATGCATCATCAACCAACAAAAGGATATACACTACAAGCCTGCCCCCCAGTCATCAGAATACAGCCCCTCTCTGTGTGTGTGTGTCTAAAGACCCCAGCTGCTCTGTCTCTCCACATCATCATCTTTGCCTCCATCTCAGGCATCACTGATTCTCTGGGTAGCGTTCCGCTCTCCACTCTTCTCCCTTCTTCCGAATATCTTGAGCATTTAAAATTATTCAAGAATCTTTTTCCTGTTCACACTGCCCTTTTGAGTATTTTCTAAGCGAGTGGAGAAAACTAGGATACTTAAATAAGTTATTTGTTTTATTTTAAATAATTAAAATCAAACATTTCTTGGAATTTTTATAATAAGTTAAAGCGACAAATCTATTTTCAGCCAAACAAATAAATTGAAAACTAAAGCGGGATTTGTTGTTGTTGTTGCTAAGCACTGTCGAGTAGGTTCTGGCTCATAGGGACCCTCTTATAGGGTTTCTGAGTTTTTAAATCTTTAGGGGAGCAGAATGCTACATGTTTTTGCTGCGGAACTGCTGGGTGATTCTAATTGCCAATCTTGAAGTCAGCAGTCAAATGCATAACCCACTAAGGTCATCAATTCAGTGTGTTGTTGTTGTTAAGTGCCCCTGAGGTAGCTCCAACTTATTGTTGTTGTTAAGTGCCATCAAGTGGGTTCTGACTCACAGCGACACTTTCTAGGGTTTCTAAAGAGCAGCTGGTGAGTTTGAACTGCTGACCTTGCGATTTAACCCGACCTTGCTGTCAGTGCTTTATCCTGCAGCACCAGACCACTAATGCTGTATAGGGTCATCAACGTTGCTGTTCAAACCCACCTCACAGTGTACTGTTTATCCTGGTTGTGGTGGTGTGCCTTGGAGTTGGTCCGACTTATGGTGACTCTGAATAGGGATTTCCAGACTATAAATCTTTACGGGAGCAGAAAGCCCCATCTTTCTTTCATGAATATGCTGGTAGTTTCGAACTGCTGACCTTGAGGTTAGCAGCCTGACTCCTAAACACTATAATGATCTATCAGTTGGCACAGAGTGTGTGTTTGAACAGTCACATCAGCAGATAGCCCTCTTACTCTCGTGATATTGTCATTGTTTGTAACTTATTTTAGAATTATTTGGAATTGCCCAAGTGTCCGTTTGTACACAGGGAGCCAAAAGCATTGCTTTATGTTCTTGACTGTCTTTACCATTTTATTCCTCTGGAACCATTCTCAGTACCAAATGTCTTAGTCTAGAGTAGTAAAACCAGTGAGGCTTACATATGTATATAAAGAGAGGTGTATATCAAGGAAATGGTTTACACGATTGTAGATGTAGGCAAGGCCCAAATCAGCTGTAAGGCTGATTGCTTCTAACTCATGTAGCGTGGGGCTGATGATCCCTGATAGGCAGATCAGAGCAAGGCTGACAGGCAGATGACATAAGGTGGGTGACTGCTAATGACACATAGGATTGGCAAGCAGTTGAGCAGACCACTGACTCAAGTCCAAAGAACCAGAAAATGGATAGCATACCAGATGCAGAATCCAGACCCAGTAGAAAAAGAAGCAAGCTTTGCCTGAGTGTCTGGTATATTGGAAATAGGTCACATCCCTGAGGAAGCTTCTTTTTAATTTACTGGTTGCTAATAGTAGATTTCATCTCAAATGCCAAACCACAGAGAATCCTGACCCAGTCAAGCTGACACAAAATTAACCGTCCCACTGACAAAGTGGATTTCTTCAGCTTGAAAACACACTTTTTCATCTGACTTGTGTTTTGGAATAAAGTGATATGTTTTGATTTTAAAATATAGTTAACACAACATTTGCTAATTCAAAAGTGACTTTTCATTGTTTTCAAAATTAATCCAAAGAATAAATTTGATCACAATTCAGCGTAGTCAAAAGGATGAGTCAATGTCTCTGAAGCTATTTTTTTTCTATTTTATAGTTTTATTGTTAGAATTAAATAAAATACATTCTAGGCAAGCAGTAATCTCAGAATAAATCGCTTTTTGCTCAGTAGTAGGTATTGCTGTCGCTTTCTCTTGCTTAACTGTACCACAAGTGAATTGGCCTGATAGAAAAGAAAATTGGTATTTATATTATACAGGTTACAGAGAGGATCACCTGGTAAAATAGAAAAACAGTGGAAATCAAATTTTCCTCTGACAAGTAATTAAATCAATACATGATGGATCAGAATAAAGTAACTTTGTTACCTTAAAAATATTGAATGATGTGGCACTGTGGGTTAATGTGTTGGACTGCAAAGTCAGTTTAACTGCAAGGTTGATGGTTCAAACTCACCAGCCCCTCCTTGGTAACCCTAAACAGGGTTGCTATGAGTCAGAACCGACTCAACGACACTTAACAGCAATCACAACAGCAGCAACAATAGCCAGCAGACTTTAAGATTAAGCAAACTATCAAAAAGTAAAAAACAAAAAACTGTGTCACAAACAAAGAGGGTTCTATAACCATTGAAGCATGAAAGGCAGATTCTAAGAAGTGAACATTACTACTGTTATTGGGTGGCGCTGAGTCAGTTCTGAATCATAATAACCCTATATTTGTTGTTATTAAGTGTCATCGAGTCAATTCCGACCCATAGCAACCTTGTATAGGGTGTTCAGGGAGCAACTGGTGAGCTTGAACCACTGGCCTTCTGGTTCAAATGACTTTGTAGTCTGACGCATGAACCCACAGCGCCACAGAACAAAACGCTGCTCAGTCCTGAGCTTTCTTTTTTTATATTTGAGCCTGTTGTTACTGACATTGTGTCAGATCCTCTCATTGAAGGCCTTTATTGCCCATTTAATATTGTCTCCATAGTAAATATCAGTGCATTCTGTAAGTAACCAGGAAAATCTAGCCACATCTGGACAATTAAACATTTGAAATTTATACATAATTCCTTTTATTCCAAATGTTGTGGTTAGGTGCCAGTGAGTTGGTTCTGACTCGTAACAACCTTTGGTAAAGTAGAACAAAACAGTGCCTTGTCCTATGCCGTTTTGACAACTGTTGATGTGTTTGAGCTCATTGTTGTACCCACGTGTCCATGTGTCCATCTTGTTGAGCGTCTTCCTCGTTATCAACAACGTTCTACTTTAACAAGCATGATGCACTTTTCCAGGAACTGGCCCCTCCTAGTAATATGTCTGAAGTATATTAAATGAAACTCTGCCATCATCTGTTCTAAGGAGCATTCTTAATTGTACTTATTCAAAGATAAATTTGTTAGTTTTTCTGGAAGACCAGTATATTCAACGCTTTAATTCAAATGCATCAAGTTGTTTTCAGTCTTTCCTATTCATTGTTCAGCTTTTATAAATTTATGAGGTAACCAAGCATATTGGGCCAGGTACACTTTAGTCTTCAAGATGACATCTGTGCTAACACTTTAAAGAGTTCTTTTACGGCATATCTGCCTAATGCAATATGTCGTTTTAATCTTTGACAGTTGTTTCCAAGAATGTTGATTGTGGATTCTCTGAAGCAAATTTTACTTTTTGTATGGCTAAGGCAGTATGTCTGAGAGCAGAGGATCTTCCCTCAGGGCAGTTCTTTGAAGGACACCAGGCCCACTTGATATGTTTACATTGAAAGCAGACATACATATGATTTTATGATTATACCACTTGCATTTAGTCAATGTATGGTGCTTGGGGTTAATATGTTGGACTGCAATATTGGTTTGAACCTCAAGATCAGCGGTTCAAGCTCACCAGCTGCTCCTTAAAATCCCTATATAGGCTTTCTACGAGTTAGAACTGACTCGAAAGAATATTGAGTCAATATTGTACTTTCTTTGTTGTTAATCACACACTTTGGTTCTCATTTTTCTTTAAATATCAAGTTCTCTAAGTAATTCATAATCTGACAAGTAAAGAACATAGCATTAATGCTTTAAAAGACTCCCAGGTGGTTTTTAACTGTATATGTTTTGAAAAACACTGCTCTACTATTGTTAAGTGTTGCCTGACTCATAGTGACCCTGTATAGGGTTTCCAAAGAGGAACTGGTGAGTTTGAACTGCTGACCTTGTGAATCATAGTTCAGTGCTAATTCTACAGTACCACATGCAAAGTCCATATATGACTCATAAATTTGAGCCCAAATCATCGCCTGCAAATTTGTTAGAAATGAAACTTCACAGTGTGAGTGTCAATCTGAATGATGCTGTGTTACAAGGATTTTATATTGTGTGAGAAGATTGTTTCTATGTTCATCAGTTTAAACTAGATTAAATTGTTTTCATCCTTCATGTCTAAGAATAAGTGCCATTGTTTTTGTTTTGTTTTTGAGTTTTTATTGCGAATTGAGTAATAGTTTACATGGAAGAACATCAGCTTTACATTCATCTTATTGTATTTCATTTCATGGCAATGATTACAATCCCCTCCAAGCATCATCAAACAACCAAAGGGTATACCACACAGGCTTGCCCCCCAAGCATCAGCACACAGTCCCTCTCCTTCCCTGAGTCCAGAGTCCCCGACCACTCCATCTGTTCAAGTCATCATCTCTGCCTCCATCTCTGGCATCACTGCTTCTCTGAGTAGGGTCCTGCACTGTGCTCTTCTCCCTTGATGGTCCTAGGGTCCTCTGCTCCTAGACTGTAAAATCAACCACTCCCCTCCTTTTGTTACAAAACATCTACCTTTACATTTGCAACACTCACAGTAAGTCCTGATAGCAATTATTCACTATTGTACCACAAAGAGTCTTATCCCCATCTCCTTTCACCAGCCCCGTTCAGACAAGTTGGAAACCACTCAATGGAGAGTCTACCTTCCCCTGCACACTCTGGAAATAGGCTTCCTCTTGAAAGCTTGTAAGCCAGACATTTCTTGCCTTTTTAGTTCCTCCATTTTGGGTGGCTAATGTCTAACTTGCCCATCCCTGTCAATCCTGTGTACCTAGGGGGTGGGAATGATCTTTGCTGTAAAGATTTGTTCCCTCTTTTGAGCTACTACATTCATAAGTATAAGTCAAGTTGATCAAATTGTAGTGGATTACTCTTTTTTTCCCTCTTCTTTCTTCCTCTAGTCAAGTTCTGATCATCCAGCCATTGAAGCCATGTCAAGTGGATACTATTTGAAAGTGTGGGTGTTCTTGTGCATCTCCCCTCACTTCATATCAGCTGGACACTTCACTCTCCATTCAAATCCTCTGTGGTCATGTCCTTGTCTCTGACCCAGGAAGCGCTAGGTCTTGCCACACTGCTGGCCAACCAGGTGTCAATCCAGGTTGACAGGAGTCTATTGAACATGGTCAGACTTAGCTCATAACTTCATTGCTGTTTTCCTCCCACTTTCGGTTATCGTAGATCAGCGTGGTCACCAGCAAGACCACATGCCTGCTGGTGTATACCCCTTGAGTCTCAGTCTTAGAAGGGGGTTTGACCTGAGGGAAACGGACCACTTGCCTTGATGGCTCCCAGCGAACAACTTGCTTGTTCTTGTAGTAGCCAATCAGACTGCAGGTTATTGTTTTTTTATTTTTCCTGCTGGTCTTTCTTTCAAGAATTATCTTCTGTTCTAGCTGCTCCAGGCTGGTCTGCTTGTCCTTTCAAGTACAAATTTCCCACTTCAGAAGATTCTGGATTGGGTTCAGGATTCCACCTATGGTCTTATACAATGCAAGGCTCCACAGGAAGCCTCCTTCACTGGGAAAGTTCTAGTCTCATTTTAGTTATTCCAGTCAGTTATAAGGAGCTCTGGTAGCATAGTGGTTACGAATCGGGCTGCTAACCTCAGGGTCAGCAGTTCAAAACTACCAGCTGTTTCGTAGGAGAAAGATGAGGCTTTCTGCTCCCGTAAAAATTTGCAGCCTCAGAAACCCTGTACAGGATTGCTATGAGTCAGAGCCGACTCTATGGCACATAACAACAACAACAACAACAATCAATTATAGTCTGTAAATGGATTTACAAGCTTTCTCTGGTGATGTTTCTGGCTATTCCTTGCTCTCCCCTTCAAGTGTCTATTTTACAATAGTAGGCAAGGGAAACCAAAATTCAAAACATAGCCAAGCAACTTAACATTATTTCCCCTCTTTTACCCATTCAAACCATGTCTCAATCCCTGTATTGCAGAGCCCTGTTGTTCCAAGGTTGAGCATACATCATTATTTACCTCTGTCCCACTTAGCCCATGCAAACCTGCCTAAATGTTCTCCCATCTGCCTTGTTCTTCCATTCCCCTCCCACTTCTTGTGTATTGCCACCCCAGCACCCAAACTATCCTGTGTCTATTCCCTATCCTGTGTTTCACCTTCCCCTCCCTCTCCTTCCCCCATCCCATACACCCCAGTAACCAGCAAAGATTTTTCCCCCTGTTAGTGTGGGTACTTTTCTTAAGCTTTTACAATAATGGCGAAAGTTTGTAGCATTTCTCCTTTTGTGACTGACTGATTTCGCTTAGCATAATGTCCTCAAGGTTCATCCATGTTATGCGGTGGTTTGCAGCTTCCTTGTTTTTCTACAAGGTAGCATAATATTCCATTGTGTGTATGTACTACAGTCTGTTTATCCATTCTTCCATTGATGGGCACTTTGGCTGCCTCCATCTTTTTGCTATTGTAAATAGTTCTGCAGTGAACATTGCTGTGCATGTGTCATCTCAGGATGCGTCATTTCCCTTCCCTCATGCTTCACCTGGAAAATCAGCATCCACTCCTTTTTCAGATTTCCCCTATCAGAAAGATCATTGCTGTGTGGTGTCAAGTAAATTCTAGGTCATTGAGACTCTTTAGTACAGAAGAGAACTTCCCTTTATAGTTTCCTAGGCTGTACTCTTTCAGGAAGCAAATTGCCAGGTTATTTCTCTTAACAAGCAGCTGGTAGGTTTGAACCAGTGATCTTTCAGTGAGCAGACTAGTTTAACCACTGCATCACCTGGTTTCTTGTTCTGAGATATATGACACATTATGTACATTCTTTTCTTGTTCCTTCCCTTTTGCTCTTGGATTGCCAAATTGAAAGGTCTTACAAAGCAGCTGGTCGAATCACTGACCTTTTGGTTAGAATTCCAGTTTAACCATGGCATCACCTGGGTTCCTTTTATAAAATTAATGAGACATCATGTACTCTGTCTTCCCTTTCCTTCCCTTTTGCTCATGGAGAACTTAAAGTCATATTTTAATTGTTACACTTAAATATGTTTGTTTTGAATTGGGATGTAGAAAATCACCACTGGGCAGAAACCTCTTTCTGGTTTTCTTTATTTGGGATCTCAATTTCTTTCCCATATAATATGTCATTGTGCTTTGGTTAATCATCTGTCCACAAGGAGGCAGTTGTCACTGTGTGTTTACTAGGTTTCTGACACTTAGATCACACTTCTTCTTTCACAATTCACCCATAGTGCTTGGCACTGTGTCCTGAGTCATCGCCAACAGAACAAATAGGTTCACAGAATATGCTACATTCCCTAATGGAGCTGGGGACTGAGTACCATAGACCTTATTGTGCTAACAACTGTGCTAACCATAATGTCAGCAGTTCAAACCCACCAGCTTCTCCTTGGACATGCTATACAGGATTATATCTATGTATCTATCACCTGGTTTCTTGTTCTGAGATTGATGACACACAGATAGATAGATAGATAGACAGATAGATTTAACCCTATGTGTGTGTGTGTGTGTGTGTGTGTGTGTGTGTGTGTGTGTATATATATATATATATATATATATATATATATATACACACTGACTTACTGAATTGGTCTTGGTTGCACTTAACAACACATGACTATTGACTGCTGATTTTCAGTTAGCAGTCCAGTGCTAATCCCACAGCATCACCAGGGCTCCTTATATACAGGTAGATTGGTATGCTCATGAGGTGTGGGAGTGTGTAAGAGAGTACAAAAAAATAAAAGAAAAAGTCTTCTGCATTTTTAATGTTTCAGAGATAACCATTGTTCAGAATGGTTTCAAGCGTTTTACGTTCAATGAGTTGATTTAAATGAAATACTTTGATAGGAGTAGGACTACACAAATTCCGGATGAAGTTACTTTCATAGGCATATTATGAAAACTTGAAAGTCAGACCATGATTCATTTCTTCTTTCACAGTATAGATTTTATGAAGAAATAGAGTATTCATTTATTCATTTTGTACTGCTTCCTACTTTGGGGCTTTGAAGTTTAAGTGAAATGAAACTCCACTTGTGTTTTCTTCTTCTCTATCCCACGGATTATGTAAACCTTTTAGCAATGACTCAGTAACAAACGCTACCTGTTTTATGAAGAATTTTCTGTCACTGCTTGTGATTGTTATTCAGAAAGATGTGGTAAACAGTACAGTAAAGAAATGAAAAAAGGCAAGAAAAAGCTGTGAAGAAAAAAAAATTGTTCAGGTAGGCATTAACTAATTGTCTAAACATCATGTGGAAAAAATTAAATATGGATTGATGGTGAAAAAATTAAAATAATACAAGTACATACAAGCCTCCAATATGAAAAGCTAACTAAATAATAAAACATGTCAACAACTGAATTATCTTAAAACCCCGATACTTCTTACTCAAGTTTTATTCTGAATATATTAAATATAAATAGACTAGGAACTTCCTTTAAAATAATAGAATTATGGATTTATATTCTAATAAAATCTTTTATTTCAATAAATTTAGAAACTGTCCCATTAAATATGAGTAACAGAAATCTCACTTATTTCATAATATCAATTATAAATAAATAGAAAAGATTGAATTAAGTCGTCTGTGTACTGAAGGATAATACATGGTGAATTTTAATTATTTGAATCATTCTCAAATGCAGGAAATTTAAAAGACAATTTGAATAAAAAGATAACATTATTTCGCTTTTTTTTGAAGGACTAGGTTTTTTAAAAGAAAGGTTTTCAAATGGAATATTTGTGACCTTGATATATCTAGATAAAAATAACAAATTTGAAAAGATTAGTTAAATAAAAACTGACTAGGAAGACGGAGACTGAGTACTTCCGAATATTTAGTCATTGAAAACCTTATGAATAACAGTGGAATGCATGAAGTATGAACCTAGGATAATTGGAAGTTGTCAATAATGAAATAGGATGCATAAACATCAATATCCTAGGCATTAGTGAACTGAAATGGACTGACATTGGCTATTTTGAATGTGGCAATCACTTGATTTACTCTGGGGGTGGGGGGATGACACATTGAAGAGGAATCACATCGTATGCATCATCAGAAACAAAATATCAAAATCTGTTTTGTAGTACAGCGCTGTGATAGAATAATATCCATCTTTAAGGAAGAGCGGAGTCCTGTTGGGGCGCTGTGGGCTAATGCGTCAGACTGCAAAGTCGTTTGAACTACGAAGTGGGTGGTTCAAGCTTACCAGCTGCTCCTTGGAAACTCTATACATGTCTCTATGGGTTGGAATCAACTCAACAGCATTTAACAACAACATAAGGAAGACCAGGTAATATCACTATTATTCAAATTTATACGCCAACCACTGAAGCCAGTGATGATTAAATTGGAGATTTCTTTCAATTTCTACATTCCCAAATTGATTACATGATACAAGTTTGCAAGAAAATGCCTTTTTTGGAAAACATAAATGATGACTATACACATAGGTCTCACCAGATGGAATACACAGCAATCAAATTGACTACATCTGTGGAAAGAGATGGTAGAAAAGCTCCATATCAGCAGGCAAAGCAAGACCAGGGGCTGACTGTAGACCAGACCATCAATTGTTCAGGCTGAAGCTGGAAAAAATTCAGACAAGTCCACAAGACCCAAAATATGGCCTTTAACATCTCCCACCTGAATTTAGAAATCATTTCAAGAGGAGATTTGAGTCATTAGATGCTAAAGAACTAAGACAAGAGTTGCAGGATAACATCAAGAATATCATTCGGGACACGGAGGCTGGCTCCCTGATCTAATGGGCATTTGACCCGAGGCGCCAGGGCTCACGCAGGCATTCAAAAGTGCTTAAGTTGTCACAGCCAGTCCGGGGGCGAGGGGCGGAAAAGAAGAGGAGAAGAGCAGTAAAGATGCCCCGAGGAGCTGCTCAGCCTCTAGATCCCAAGGCTGCAGGACCAGCATCCACCTCCGGGGCTGAGGAGACAAGCAAGCACAAGGCCAGGAGGAAACCATGGTCCTTGTCCTCCTCCTCTTCCTCCAGCGATGGCTGGAAGAGGCGGTGGAAGCACAAGGAAAAGAGGAGAAAGAAGGAGAAGAGAAGAAAGAAGAAGGTGAAGAAGAAAGACAAGGAAAAAGTGAAGGTGCTGCAGGCTGAGGCCTGCCTGGACCCTCATTGGACCAATGGCACTGAACAGCCTCAAAGGAAGAGGACCACCCAGCCCTGATGGATGAGCCGAAGTCCCAAATCCAGGCCATGAAGCCCATGACCAAGGAGGAATGGGACACCTGGCAGAGTGTTATCCGCAAGGTGGTGGACCCCGAGACAGGACGCACCATACTCATTATAGGAGATGGTAAGGTCTTGGAGGAAATTGTAACCAAAGAGCGACACAAAGAGATTAACAAGCAAGTCATACGAGGGGATGGTCTAGCCTTCCAGATGTGAGCTGGGCAGCTGTCCTGAGGGCCTTGACTACTGGGATGCAGGGTGGACAGAAGGATGTTTGGTGGGTTGGGGTCACTGTGTAACACACACACACTGGAGAGCCCCAGTTCCCATATACTAAACTTGCCTTAGTTGTAAAAAAATATATATATATCATACAGAAAGAAAGCAAAATGTCATTATGAAGAAAAGAAAGAAAAGACAAAAATGTATGTCATCAGTGATTGTGAAACTTGCTCTCCAACATACAGATGCTGAAGGAATTGAAAGAAATGACACAGTAGAAGAGTTGAATAGAAAATTTCAAAAGGCAGCTGGAGAAGACAACCTCAAATATTATTAGAAAATGTGCAAAGACCTGGAGTTAGAGAACCAAAAGGGAAGAACACCTCAGCATTCCTCAGCTGAGGGAACTGAAGAAAAAGTTCAACCCTTAACATGCAACATTGAAGGATTCTATTGGCACAATATTGAAGGATTCTATGGGTAAAATATTGAATGATGCAGAAAACATCAAAAGAAGATGGGAGGACTCCACAGAATCACTGTACCAAAAGGAAATTGCGGGAAGCGGCTTGGCTTCTGCTGTTTGACACGGTCGCAGCAGAAAGAGAAACATCATGCAAAGCAGATAATTCTCAGAAGCTGGCCTCCATCTTCCCTTCAGGATAACTCTGAATTCGCTTGTAAAAATATATAATATTGCCATATTCCCAGCCTTTTACTATGAGCTCTGCAGAATTTGGGAAGAAACAATGATCTCAACTTCAGTCGCTTGAATTCAAAGAGAATTGTATAAGCAACTCTCCTTCACAGAAAACCTAAATACAAAGTAATTGCATTTATGAGACCACAAAAGCAGATAACAAATGAAAGTCAAGCTGACCTACCCCTATAGACCTCACCACGATGAGTCACCAGCCAGAATTCACAAACCCCTACACACAAGCACCTGTGTAAATAGGCAGAAAATAATGAAATTAAGTGAAAAGTAGTTTTAACTTGATAATCTACATTTCCTGCAGCAATTAGCCAGGTTGGGCTTTATGCCACACAGCTTCAAAAGAAAGAAACATAAAAGCACTGTTATCAAGCAATTTAATGAATACTTTAGAAAAACAAAATAATTAAGTAGATGTTAGTAATATTTTTTACTATGAAAATAGTAGTACATTATGTAGGATAGAAAATTGATAATTAGTTAGTAGAAATAATAAGGTAGTGCAAGCATTGGTGATTAATAGAAACTTATGTTACTAAGAAAATGTAATCAGGAGTTTGATAACTAGAAATGATTTGTGTAAGGTTTGACTTAATCTTTTAGTGGAAACAAGAAGAAACTATTTATCACATACTGGGAAAGGAGATGAAAGTCAGTTTGAACATCACAGAATTATTTTTGTCAAAGTTGTCTAACGACCAGGTATAGGAATGTTGTGATAAACTGTGTAATAATTCAAGGAAAGATCAAAGTATCAATTCATTATGCATTGTGTGATTTTAAGTATAAAAATAAAGACTTGCTGAGCCGGGCCAGACAGACAGACAGACAGAGAAAGAGAGCCCCATTAGCCAACTAAGCAGACGCTCTCGATTGCTTTCATTTTCGCTGACTCCAAGTCTCCTCTCATGTCCCACGACCTCGCGAGAGCTGGACTCCATCAGGAAATGGTAGATAATTCAACTATTTCAAAAGGTAGCATATGATCAAGAGCTAATGATACTGAAAGAAGAAGTCCAAAGTACATTGAAGACATTGGCAAAGAACAAGCTTCCAGGAACTGATGAAATACAAGATAAAATCTTTCAACAAATTGATGCAGCACTGGTGCACTCACTCATGTATTCCAAGAAATTTGGAAGACAGCTACCTGGTCAACTGACTGAAAATGACCCATACTTGTGACCATTTCAAGGAGAGATGACCCAATGGAGTGCAAAAATCATTGGACAATATCATTAATCTCTCATACAAGTAAAATTTTGCTAAAGATAATGAAAAAAAATGACTGCAAACGTACATTGACAGAGAACTTCCAGAGGTTCAAGCCAGATTGAGATGTGGATGTGATTATTGAATAGGAATGTGGAATGAGAGATATCATTGCCAACATTAGATGGCTCTTGGTTGAAAGCAAAGAATACCAGAAAGATGTGTTTTGCTGTACTTTATTGTCTATACAAAGACTTTTGATTGTGTGGATCCTACAACTATGGATAACATTACAGAGAATGAGTATTCTGGAACACTTACTTGTGCTCACGAGGACCTGTAAATAAACTAAGAGACAGTTATTTGAACAGAACAAGGAGACACTGAATGTTTTAAAATTAGTTAAGGTGTGTGCCAGGGTTGTATTCTTTCAACATACTTATTCAATCTGTATGCTGAGCAAATAATCTGAGAAACTGACTTATATGAAGAAAAACATGGCATCAGGATTGGAGGAAGACTCATTAACAACCTGTGATATGCAGATGATACAACCTTGCTTGCTGAAACTGAAAAATCTATTGAGGAAGATTAAAGACCATAGCCTTCATTACAGGTTGCATCTCAGTGTAAAGAAAACAAAAATCCTCACCACTGGACCAGTAAATTACACCATGATAAATGGAGAAAAGACTGCAGTCGACAAATACTTCATTTCACCCATATCATCCATCAACACTCATGGAAGCAGAAGTCAAGAAATCAAACGTACTGCAGTAGGTAATTCTGCTGCACATGACCTCTGTTAAGCCCAGACTCTCTACAGAACATGTGAACTCACTTTAGCTCATTCACTCTCATAATCACTCTCATGGAGTGGGGGAGGTTTGATATGTCATCGATTCGATTCTGACTCATAGCAACACTGTATAATGTTTTCAAGGCTGTAAATCTTTACAGGAGCAGAAAGCCTCATCTTTCTCTCCCAGAGCAGCTGGTAGCTATGACCTGCTACGTTAGCAGGACTCCTTAATCACTTTCATAAGTGGGTATTTCTATCTCCACATGTAGAAGTGTAGAAACTGATGCTCACAGAGGTCAAGTAATTGCCCTGCATCCACACATAAGGCAGAGCCAAGATGTCAGGACACATTAGTGTTTCCCTGGAAGAATCATTAAGGAAGCCCATGAGCTCACTAAAATTCAAACATTAATCTTCACAAGCCAGATTCTTTTTCTCAGCACCTATTGGCTTGGTTATTTTAATTACTCATACTCAAGAATTTCTTGAGGTGTACTTTTGAGTTAGTGAGTGACTGTTGTTGTTAATTGCTGTTGAGTTGTTTCCAACCTATAGCGACCCTGTACAGGGTTTCCAAGAAGCAACTGGTGATCTTGAACCACCAACCTTGTAGTTCAAACCAACTTTGCAGTCCAGCACATTAAACTGCAGCAGAGAATAATTAAAGATATTTTATGTAATTAAAGACTTTTTCTTTTTAATGCATTTTAAAAATGTCAAGATTATTATTACTTATAAAAGGATTTATGCTACTGTTTACTTCATGTCTATCATATCAAAACATTCTTAGAAAATTTTGGATTGGTGACTACAAATAAAATCTTCATAACATAGAATTTCTTTATGTAAACATCTAGCTTTTTTTTCTGAGAATGACCAAAGTTAGATATGGAGGGTTTTAATGTGCCCTAGGAGTCCTGGTGATACTTTGCAGGATAAGCACTAGACCACAAGGTCAGTTTGCATCACAGGTCTGCTGTTGAAATCCACCAGCCACTTCTTGGAAACTCTATGCAGGGTCACTATGAATCGGAAATGATTCAATGGCATTTAATAACAACTATGGACAGTGAGGCAGGAAGACCTAGAAGAACTGATGCTTTTGAGTTATGATGTTGGAGGAGAGTACTGAAAGTGCCATGGGCTGCCAAAAGAGCCAATAGATCCGTTTTGGAAGAAGTGCAGCCAGAGTGCTCTTTGGAGGCCAAGATGGCCAAACTTTGTCTCTCATATTTTGGACATATTGTCAGGAGGGACCAGTCACTGGAGAAGGGTATGTTTGGTGAGGTTGAGGGTCAGAGAAAAAAAGAAAGACCCCTAATGAGATGGATTGGCCAAGTGGCAGCATCGATGGACTCAAGGATGGCAACAGTAGTGAGGTTGGCCCAGGATCGGGCGGTGTTTCGTTCTGCCGTGCATAAGGTCGCTATGGGTTGGTGCCGACTCGATGGCACCTAACAACAACAACAACAATGTGTCTTAAGGAGTCCTGGTGTGCCATTGTGAGATAATGCACTGGAACTCAACTTTGGTTTAAACTACAAGGTTGGTGGGTCAAATTCACCAGCTACTCCTTGGAAACTTTATACAGGGATTCTCTGAGTAGGAAC
This sequence comes from Chrysochloris asiatica, assembly GCF_000296735.1. NCBI lineage: Eukaryota > Metazoa > Chordata > Mammalia > Afrosoricida > Chrysochloridae > Chrysochloris > Chrysochloris asiatica. The sequence goes on along the minus strand of NW_006408562.1, from coordinate 16,532,334 downwards.
TGATTCAAAGGTACTTGACAACAACAACAATGTGTGTTAATGGAATCCTGATGTACCACTATAGAATAGTCACTCATCTGCTAACCAAAAGGTCAGCGTTTCAAACCCACCAGTTGTTCCTTGGAAACCCTATACAGGGTCACTGTGAGTCAGAACTCACTCAGTGGCACTTGATAACAACATACAACACTAGTGTGAAAACAAAACAAGCCAGAAAATGGACTCCTGGCATGGTGCTGTAGGATAAACACTTGATAGCAAGGTCGGTTTGAACTGCAAAGTTGGCAGTTCAAACTCACCAGCCACTCCTCGGAATCTCCATACAGGGTTGCTGTGGGTCGGAACAAACTTCACAACAACAACAGTGTGAAAATTGGTATTTGATCTTTGAAGAGCCTGGGAGAAATGTGGACTATGTTTAAATTTATGTATGTCTAATGTGAAACTCTGTACACAAGTAACTCTGCAAATTGTGAGTTTTTGAAGATTTTTTCTCTCACTAAAGCAGAGTAGAAATCTACGCCTTGCAATAATAGGGTTTCAGCTGTACCAAATCAATCCCAAATCTCAGAAATGCCAACACAGTGTGGAAGGTGATTTGATCTTTCCGTGTCAACATCTAAGAGGAGGTTGTCCTTTTTATAGTTACTTACATGGTCAAAGCCTTGAACAATTAGTATTTCCTATCTTCTCTACCATCAACAGTTACTTCCACTTTTTTCTGGTTGGCGACATCTCTTGACTAAATCAGAATAATACTAGGGTGATGGGTGAATGACATGATGAATATTATTAATATCACTAAACTGTAGGAGGGACTTCAAAAAGTTCATAGAAAGCAATGGAATTGCAAAACAATGGAATTTTCCCATGAATTTTTGAACCCCCCACATACATTTGGATTGTAGAAATGGCAGCTGTTCTGTTATCTATGCCATTACTATTATTGTTGTTAAGTGCCTTCTAGTTGGTTCTGATTCATAGTGACCTTGTATAGGGGTTCTGAGGATCAGCAGGTGGGTTTAAACTGCTGACTTTGTGGTTCAAAGCCCAGTGCTGATCCTATAGTACCACACCAGAACCTATCCACTTAAGTATGGTCAAAATAATGCAAGAACTAATATTATAATTATTATAATAATAATGCTGATTTCTAATGATAGATTTTTGTTCTAGGCACTAGTCTAAGGTTTATTTCATTCAATACTCACAGCAACCTTAGGAGTTATGATACTTGTTGTATAAGTGCTGTCAAGCTGGTGGGTTTGAACTGCCAACATTGTAGGTAGCAGGCCAGTGCTCTATAGCTTATTTGTATCATTGTTCCATTGAACAGGGGAGGTGAGCAAGCAGAGGCTCCCTAGTTTCTGTAACAAATTAAGGTCACACATCCAGGCCCAACTGAGAATTCTCTTATACATTGCATATCCCTTCCAGTATTTAATCAGGCATATTGCTTACTCCCCTTGCCTAAAATTCATCTTTTTTTCCACATTTTTTTAATGTTGTAAAAATCTAAGGAATACAATATGTGCCAATTGAACATTTTTCTGGCGTACATTTCAATTACATCAATCCTGTGATGCAACCATTGCCAAATTTTCCATCCCCAAAAGCAATAATTCTATGCTACCAAAATAATAATTCTCCCCTTCCCCTTGTAAACACTATTGGGCTTTAATTTCTGTACTTTTTTTCTCCTTTGATGCTTCATATTAGTGACATTATACCAATTTTGTTGCTGTTAATACTGTTGAGTCGGTTCCAACTCATAGCAACCCTGTATACAGTTTCCAGGGAGCAGCTGGGTTTGAACTGCTAACCTTGTGGTTAGAAATCCAATGGTTAGCCTACAGCACTACACAAGAATTACCTTATTTCCAGTTATTAAATATCACACACAATTATATTATTGCTATTAGATTCCATTGAGTCATTTGTGACTCATAGTGACCCTATGCACAACAGAATGAAATAATGCCCAGTCCTGCACAATCCTCACTATTGTTGTATGTGAGCCTATTGTTACCACCACTGTGACAATCTACCTCAGGGGTTGGCTGACCCTCCACTTTACCAAGCATTATGTTCTTCACCAAGGACTGGTCCTTTGTGACACAATCTTCTAGGTCCACTTATATCCCTACTTCCTCAAGAAGCCTTTTCCCTTAATTCTAGTCTTCACTGACCTCTCACAGAACCCTTGAAGTAGAAGCAGTTCATTAAGGTTTTATATTGTATGCATTTTACCTTCTTTGACTAGATTATTCAGGAGGTAGTGTTCTCAAGTTTCGTACCTCCTAAAAGTTCTAGCACTACTCTGGTAAGATAGTGGATGATCAGTTAAGGCCTCCTTATTATCTTAAAGACTTTCAAAACAAATACTGACCTAAGTGTCAAAAACCCTTGGTACAACAAGAGCTTTTCTGAGCAATGTGTCTTGCATAAGGGATGTCAGCTCATTTCAAATATGCTCTGCAAACCAAGGAGACAAATTGATGGTTTTCAAGAATTCATCTACAGGCCTAGTCACCAAGAAACATTTGTATCTTATTTGACTTAAAATCAACCACTTGAACCATCTAAAATAATTTTTGGAGCTGAATTCTGCTTGAAGTTGAATGTCATCCCACATCTATTATTTTGAGTATAATTGGAATCTCGGTCTATGCAGGCGCTACAGAATCGCTTCCCCATTGATTACTTCTGTGCCATAAGGACTAACATCTCACTGAGGTCACCAGATTATAGAGTATGGAAAAGGAGACAGGCAATGGTTTTGAATGTGCATTGTTGCTCCAAGAAGTCTGCAAAGAGAAGTCTGGGAGGCCCTGAGGAGAAGTTAAGTAGAGAAGGATGCAGAGAGATTAGAGTGTGTTCCCAACAAAAACTGAAAATAGAGGACAGAGAGATGGACAGACACAAGGTGCTTACAGAGATACTCTTGTTGAGCACAAGAGTGTGTTACTTTATGAACATGTGTGCTCCTCACCAGAAATCTCTTTGGACATAATTCCAATTCTGGGTGTGGTTACGTGTGAAAATGACTAAAATTATAATCCATAATAAGGAGTAGAAATTCAGTGTAGAAAGTCACCAGCACATGTACTTACACTGTTTTTGAGTTTTTTATTTTGTCATCAATAAAAATATCATTTCTTGTCAAGTTGATGGGTGTTTTCCTTTCTAGGAAGATAATGGTTTATCAGTGTTGCACTGAATTTAGCTTCCTTCAGACCACAGAGTCTAAGACTCACCCCTTCTCTGGTGTACCGCTCAGGTAAAGGATCTGCCTTCACTTTTGTTTGTCACTGTTGTTGTTGTTGTTAGGTGCCTTTAAGTAGGTACTGACTCATAGCAACCTCATGCACAATGAACTAAACATTGACACTAGAAATCATGATTTCAGAGAGGTTGTTGTTGTTTTTTCATATTTAAAGGAAAGATTGAATTTATCATATTGATCAATTATAAACTGGTTGGGAATCTGATTTCAGATTATTGGAGAAATCTGAAATCTTTCGGGTGGAATTTTGAGAACTAAAAGTGATTCTAATGAAATATGTAGAACCAAACTCAGATTTCAGAATTTACCTTAATTAGTCACTGCCAGAAAACATACTGTGGGTTCTAGTGAATTAATAAGAATAAATACAGTAGTAGCCACCATCTTACTGGTTGGCATCATAGTCTCATTTTATTTAACATACTTTTACCAACAAGAAACTTGGTGGACTTTTTGAAAAATCCAAATAAGAGACAAGGGTGACAGCAGACTTGTGAAAAAAAAGAAGGCAGGTTGTCCATCTTGTCTGAATTTTAGGCTAGCCATGATTTGCTGGTTGTATGAAGCAAAACAGATAGCCCTTAGTCAACTTTATTTTCATTGGTCTATGATACTTTGTATATATTTATTGGGTTACTGGAGGAAAACATGGTTCCTGAATTGTTCACTAGAAATAGAACTTAATAAATATGAAGAATTTTAAAGGTACTTTCATATTTAAAATTGTGACAAGGTGATTCGTTATATGTTAGTATGTATGTACGTGGAAGTATTGTACATGTAAATTCAGATATTCTGTAAAAATATTTTGGCGGGTTGTTGTTGTTGTTGTTAAGTGCCATCGATGAGATTCTGACTTGTAGTGAACCTGTATAAGGTTTCCGAGCATCTGCAGTTACACTAACCTTGCAGTTCAAACTGGCCTTGAGGTCAAGCACTTATCCTAAGGCACCATACTAGGACTCTTATTTTGGAGGATATAATCATGATAAAGGTATAAACTTGGAGGAAAGAAAAAACATATGAAATTGGAACCTATAACTTCTCCTATCAAAGTCCCAAACCTTCAAATTCCCTAATGAGGAATGGAGCGATGACTTAGTCAAAGTCAAGTGTATGAACTGGACCACAATTTTGTCTGCGGTGCCTATGGTTAAGTTCCCTGTATTGGGCCAACCCACTACTGTACCTCACTTCTTTTCATGCCTGTTTCATCAGTGTGGAGAGAAGATTTATCCACCTTTTTCAACCCTTTCTTTCCTTACAATCTTTTTTGCTCCTAAGACACAGAAATGGGAATCTTACTTCTTCCTTCACTCCCTGCTGAAGTCTTTCTTTGTGATTGCAGACATGTTAGTATACTAACAAGAACTGGGGAGCTTGGAGGATCCCTGGAGTCTATCTCTTGGCTTTGGAGGCAGTGTCTGCTCTCACAGCCTCTGCTTCCCTCCTACTTAACAGGAGAGCAGGGTCCACATGGAGCTTTCTTCCTCCCACAGTGGTTACGAGCCATGTAAGTGTGGGCTTAGTGGGATAACCAAGAAGAGGCTTTTCTGGTTTTCTCCTTCTGAAGTTCTTGTTGGCACCAGAAAATGGAAGCCTGTTGTGTCTTTGGCATTCTCATTAAGTTGGGCACAGTAAAGAAAGACAAGTACATTGCTGGTCACATTCCAGTGTGCTTAAGTATGAGAGGGAGTCATTGGAAGAGTGACTGGGCCACATAGATAGATGACAGATAAATTGATCTATCGTTCGATCGATTGATCGATAGATAGATAGATGATAGAGAGCTAGAGATAGAGAGAGAGATGACAGATAGATGGATAGATAGATAGATAGATAGATAGATAGATAGATAGATAGAGATAGAGAGATGGATAGATGACAGATAAATAGAGAGAGAGCAAGAGATGACAGATAGAGAGCTAGATGATAGAGAGAGAGAGAGGAGAGAGAGAGAGAGAGAACTTCCTTTTTAAACTGAAAAAAGTCTTTTAGCTATTCTAAGTCACTCAACTTCTCTGGGGAAAGCAAAGCAACTCGAAAGTTAAACAGAAAAAATACCACGCTCTTTCTGTAAATACCTTTCTTATATTCCTCAGACCTGGTCACCAGAACCTACGATTTTTGTCTCATTTCCTTTGCAGGTATTTTTTAAAGCAATGTTCAGATGCTTTTGGCCTTCGACTCAGCATCAATTCAGTGTCCTGTGCTGTTAGGGCCACCAACAGGTATTATGGAAGCTTGAAAGTGAATGGAAGTAAAATCATATTTCCCAATCATTCCAGTGATCCTTCACATGTTCTAGGAGTCACCAAGAATATATGGGAAAATTTGCCTACTTACTGTCTTCATGAAAGGTAACACAGTTGTGAATAGACAAAGATCGACAAATAGGATGATTTATCAGGGGGCAGAGGCAATTCATTGGTTCAATTCTGGCCTTCGATGTGGGAGAACCAGGTTGGATTCTGGCAGATATATAGCATGTTCTGCCACTACCCTTCTGCCACTGGAGGCTTCTGTGTGTCTAAGACACTGAACAGGTTTAGGTGGACTGTCCTAACTAAGACGAACTAAGAAGAAAGATGAGGGAATTTATTTCCAGGAATCAACCAATGAGAATCTTCTGGTTACTGCATCAGAAAATGGTCCGTTGTGTTTCACAAGATTTAAGTGGCTACTTTTTAACACGTGGACTGTGTCTTCCTTCTTTCTAGTCTGTTTTAGTCTGGAAGTTCTGTTGAAACCTATCAACCAAAGGTAACTCTGCCAAATTTGAAACTCCAGATGCATAATTTCCAGTGTCACCACAACACTCAAACCACCACAGTACAACAAACCAACATCTCAGTTGTAGATCACATGCTTATCCAACCTTAAGATGCCAAAAAAAAAAAAGCATGCTTCTTGGATTCAGAGACCATTATAGTCATAAATTTTCTCACCTTAAACTATGACTGCACCTTTTAGTCCTCTTAAACATATTTTGAAAATTCCTGATACCCAGCCCCACCCCAGTCTAATTAAATCAGAACCCTTGAAGGATGGGATTCAGATCCTGGTTTGTTTGAACAAACTTCTAGGGGGTTCCAATGTGCAACCAGGGGTTAAGTTCAGATGGTTTATGCATACTTGGTATGTAGATATTAAGACATTTTTCTTTCTCTTTTTAGGTGAAGACAACTGTGCAGATATGTAAGAACAAATGCAAACTGATTCCATTGAACTAATTCGAGCTCAAGAAAAAAATCTTCCAGACCCTACAAAAATGGTTAGAGCAATAAATCTCTCTCTCTGAAAGACAAGTGCAAACAAAACCAAAAATCCGTTCTCCATTTTATTGCTCATATGTAAAACCTTTTGAAAAGGTGAAATTAGATCAGAAATAAAAGGCTAATCTCTCTAGTTAAGATTTACGTATCTTCCTCATAACGGAAGGTCATTTTGTTCCTCCTTTCTTACTTGCTTTGAGAAAAAAGAGACTGCTCTAGCACAAAAGGAGCTCTGGTAGCGTAATGGTTATGAATCGGGCTGCGAACCTCAAGGTCAGCAGTTCGAAACTACCAGCTATTCCACAGGAGAAAGATGAGGCTTTCTGCTCCGTAAGGATTTATAGCCTCGAAAACCCTGTACAGGATCGCTATGAGTCAGAACCGACTCCACGGCACATAACCACCACCATCTAGCACAAAAGAAATTAATTATCCACGAGACCAAGAAGGATTCCTGGTGTCAAATTCAATTAAGTATTGGGATGCTAATCAAAAGTCCAGAGTTCAAATCCTCCAACTTCCTGACAGGAGAAAATGAAACCGAAACCATCCAGTACAATAAAGATTTACAGCCTTGAAAATACTACACAGTGCTTTTACTCTGTTCTATAGAGTCACAGGAGCTCTGGTAGCGTAATGGTTACGAATTGGGCTGCGAACCTTAAGGTCAGCGGTTCGAAACTACCAGCTGCTCCGCGGGAGAAAGATGAGGCTTTCTACTCCCGTAAAGATTTACACTCTCGGAAACCCTGTACAGGGTCGCTATGGGTCGGAACCGACTCGATGGTACTTAACAACAACAACAACAACATGAGTCACTGAGTCAGAATCAACTAGATGTTTTGGTTTGGGCTGTTTATTCTTTGGAGGTGCTGTAGTTTGGAGGACCACGTGCAGCAAGCTAGATGGTTGCCGTGGAGACTCAGGCCTCCTGGTGTGGTGCTATAAGATCAACACTGAACTGAAAACCAAAAGGTCACAGTTCAATTCTGGCCTTCGATGTGGGAGAACCAGGTTGGATTCTGGCCGATATATAGCATGTTCTATAACTGCTCCTCAGAAACCCTATTTAAGGTCACTATGAGTCAGAACAGATTCAATAGCAATTAACAACAATAACAAATGGAGACTTCATGCTGTACATCTTAGGTTTTAAAGAACCATCTCTATTTCATGAACTTGCATGTTTGCAACAGAAAATTTAATGTGTTCTGATTAATTATGTGTTGTTATTAGGTGCCTAGGAGTTGGTTCTGTCTCATAGCAACCCTACGCACAAGAGAACAAAATGACACCTAATCCTTCTCCATCATTGCCCTCGTGTTTTGCTCCTATTGTTGATTCCACTGTGTCAGTCCATCTAGTCGGGGGGGTCTTCCTCTTTTTCAGGAACGCTTCCTTCACTTTATCAACTGTCTTAGTCTGTGTCCTCTAGAGAAGCAAAACCAGTGACACTTAGAAGCATATAAATACAAAGGGTTAGATCAAGGACTTGGATCCCACAGCTATAGAGGTGAGGGAATCCCAAGTCCATTGGTCAGCTGTCAGACTGGAGCTTCTGATTCCTGTGCTGCTGGATGGATGAACCAAGATTAGAAGGTCAGAGGGTAAGATGGCCGGATGTTGATACCCAGGATCCGAAGCTTATAGAGCAGGCTATTGTCTCAAGTCCAAAGAACTGGAGGGTAGGATGATGAGATAGCTGAAGTCTCCGGGTCCAGCAAAAAGCTAGCAAGCTTTGCAAAAATGTTCAATATACTGGAACAGGCCACACCCCAGAGGAAGTTTTCTTGCATTTGATTGGCTGCTTATCACAGAGCTCATCAAATGGGATTACTGCTTTAAAACTGCCAAACCACTGAGCCTCCTGGCCTAGACAAGTAGACAGACAACTTAAGCTATTGCAGTGCACCCTTGTCATCTGTAAACATCACCTTAAACTATGCAAACACTCTAAATAAAGAAACCTCTGAAGTCATAGCTGCACTCATGGAACCAGCCATCAAGAACTCAAATGACTTATTGCATTGTACAAATCTGCTTCACAAGACCTCATGACCAAAGATGTCAGTTTGAGGACTAAGTTACACCTAACCCAAGACATGGGATTTTAAATAACTTCCTATGGACAATGAATAATGAAGACCACTGAAGAACTGATGCATTCGAGTTATCATATTAGAGAAGAATATTAAAATCACCACGGACTGCCAGGAGAATAAACAAATCTGTGTTGGAAGAAGCACAGCCAGAATGCTCCTTAAAAGCCAAGATGACATAAGATCTGGAGGTGTTTCATTATGTGGTATTTAGGGGTGTGGCACTGTAGGATAAGCACTCATCCTCAAGGTAGGTTTGAGCTGTATGGTCGGTGGTTCAAACTCACCAGTCACCCGTTGGTCACTGTGTCCATGACTTGATGACACGTAATAACAGCAACAACAATCACATGATATGGAACTAATCGATGGCACTTGACAATGACAACAACTTGGTTTATATACAGGTTCCTCATGAGGAAAGCTGTGTGCCCTGGTATACACATTCTTAGAAATGTTATTTAGAGTTGGTTCTCATCCACACAGTCGAAAGGTTTTGCATAATTAATAAAGCACAAGTGAACAACTTTCTGATATTCTCTGGGTTCAGCCAGGGTCCATCTGATATCAGCAATGATAGCCTTAGTTCCACGTCCTCTTCTAAAGCTGCCTAGAGTTTAAAGCAGTTCCTTATAGGTATACTGCTGCTTTGCTTTTAAATTATTTTCAGCAAAATTACTTGCATGTGATATTCATGACACTATTCGATGATTTTTGCATTCCATTGGTTCACCTCTCTTTGGAATAGCCACGAACATGGATCTTTTCCAATTGTTTGCCTAAGCAGCTGTCTTCCGTATTTCTTGGGAAGGACCAATGAGCACCTCCAGTGCTACATTAAGTGGTTGAAATATTTTAATTTCTATTCTACCAATTTCTGGGATCTTGTTTTTCACCAGTGCCTTTAATGCAGACTGCACTTCTTTATTCAATACCATTGGTTCAGATTATACGCTATCTCTTGAAATGTTTAACTATCAAACACATTTTTAGGTGTAGTGTCTCTGTATTTCTTCCATCTTCTTTTGATGCTTCTTGCATCATTCAACATTTTATCCATAGAATCCATCAGTATTTCAAGTCAAGACTTGAATTTTTCTTCATCTCTTTTAGCTTGAGAAACCCTGAGCATGTGCTTCCCTTTTGATTTTCTAGCTCTGGGTTTGATGGTATTGAGCTTTTCCACTGACTCTTCCTGGAGATGTAAATTTTATTCCTCTGTAGATCCTCTGTTGAGGTCATGTACATAGTTGACTTACATGTTTTTGAAGAAAGTGATTAGCAATGAATAAGTCATTGTTCTTGCAAAATTCTTTCACATAATATCCAGTATCATTTCTATTACTAAGGCCATATTTTCCAACTGGTGATCCTTCCTCTTTGTTTTCAATATTTGTATTCCAATCTCCAGTAATTATCAACACTAAGACAACATTGAATTTTACAAAACCAATTTTGAATCTAATGAAGTAAAACAAACAGAAATGGTATCTGATTGGTTGGATAACAACACCGAAAGGAACAGTTCTGAGTGATTAAAAAGTCAGTCATTTGAATGTACCATTTTAGTAGAATTAATTTTCTTCTGATGCTTTCATCGTCATTCAATATCTTGCCCCTAGAATCCTTCATTACTGGGAGTCAAGTGTTAAATTCTTTCTCCAATTCTTACTGCTTGATAAATGCTGAACGTGTTCTTCCCTATTGTTTTTCTGACTTCAGGTCTTTGCACATTTCATTATATTACTTTATTTTGTCTTCTGCAGCTGCTTTGAAATGTTCTACTCAGCTCTTTTACTTTCTCATTTCTCCATTCACTTTAGCTTTTTCATGCTCAAGAGCAAGTTTCAGAGTCTCTTCTGACATGCATTTTAGTCTTTTCTTTCTGAGTCTTTTATAACATTTGCCTTCTTCCCTTAGGTTCTTCTTGATGTTGTCCTATAACTTTTCTGGTCTTCAATCATTATTGTCTAATATAGCAAATCTGTTCTTGAGATACACTCTAAATTCAGGTGGCATATATTACAGTTTATATTTTGGGTAAGGTGGTCTTGTTTTACCTTTCTTCAGCTTCAATCTGAACTTGCATATGTGCATTAGGTGATCTGTTTATTTCCAATCTTAGGATCCGAATCACCAGATATTATCAATGCATCTTGATTGCATGTTTGATCAAGTTCAGACTGAAGTAGATTTCTTCAATTTCCTCATCACTACATTTAGAGCTTAGTGCATACATTTGAATAGTGGTATCAACTGGCCTTCCTAATAGGTCCATGAATATTTTCCTAATATATCCAGCACTGCACTTTGAGCTATATACTTCAATGCTGTCTTTGACAATGAATGCCATGCCATTCCTTTTCATTTTGAAGTTCCCAATATAGTAAACCTTATCACTGCCTCATTCAAAATGGCCAATATTTCAGCTCACTAATGCCTAGTATACTGATCTTTAAGCACTCAATTTCATTCTTGACAACTTTCAGTATTCTAAGGGTCGTACTTCTTTCATTGATTGTTCTCATTATTGATGTATGTCTTCAGGTGTTTCTCTTCATTTTGAGTAGTGCCCTATCAGTAAATGAAGATCCTGAAAGCTTTACTCCAGTCATGTTAGTATGGACAATGTTACTTCAAGGAGGCAGTTCTTTCCCAGTTATTTTTTGAGTGCCTCCCAAACGGAGAGGTTCATCCTCCGTCACTATCTCAAGAATAATCTGGTACTATACATAATTCAGAAAATTACATTTTCTGGGATTATATCTGCCAGTGTTCAACTGACATTCATAGGATTTTCGGTGGCTAGACATTCAGAAGTAGTCTGCCTCTCATTCTGAGGTGATTTGTGTCCAACATGGATAACTTTACTGGTGTATAAAATACTGGTGGCATAGCTTTCAGAATCACAGCAACATACAAACTACCCCAATATGTCAAACTGATTGAATACTAAAAAATTGAATTGAGTATTCTTATAATAGACCAACATCTATTTGTCAGTTTGTCATATTTGGTGGCTTCAAATATGCACAGGTGTTTCAAATATCATAAGGATCAACCATAGTGGGCAGGTTTTATTGGCACTTGTAGACTAAGAGATACTAGAAAGAAAGACTTGGTGTTCTACTTCTGAACATTTGCAAATGGGAACCTTTTGGATCACGATATATACTGTGTACTAAAAGATGAGTTCTACAAGTTGGAAGGATCTATACAATTCTTACAATAATAAATTCAAACACACCAACAATCACAAAGCTGGCCAGGACTGGCCAGATTTCATTGTTGTGCATATGGTGCCATGAGTTAAAGCCAACTTGAAAGCCACCAACTAGAACTTCATAATGGGACATAGTGTTGTTGTTGCTAAGTGCTGTTGAGTAGTTCCAGTTTATCATAAATGAATGACATGATTTTTGTTATTCAATGTAAACAAATGAATGAAAAGAATATTGTCAGTATAAGGAAGATCAGCAGTGCTTTGGTTTGATGTAGTTCTCCCAGACTTGTCATCACAAGACCATGGATTCGAGAACAAGATCCAATCTACTATAAGCACATAAGGTTGTTTCTGGCTGAAATGATTTGGAGCAAAATAATAGGCATAATCTGGGACTTTCTAATAAATGTAATCTAAAAGTGATCATTTTACTTCTCTGACAAGCTATCTGAATTGCAAACCTCAGCATGGGAAGGCAAGAGAAGTCTGTGTTGTGACACCTACAGGGAGTAGTCTGGTCTTACACCCCAGTCAGTTAGACTCAGTTTTCATTCCTAAGGCTGATATTTCTAATATGGAAGACATTATCCTGATGTTGCTGTTAAGGATTTAAAATCAAATATGCATGAATCAAAATATGCATGACATACCATAGATTTTGAAGATTTGTAAGGAAAACATGATGTAGACTATCTCATTATATTGGCTGTATGCTGAAATGATCACGTGTTGGCTATAGATATATTTTATAGCATGGGTTTTGGATGTGGAACAAAGGATATCATTACTGATGCCAGCTGGAATTTGCCTGAAAGCAGAGGCTATGAGAAAGATGTTCATTTGTGCTTTATTGATATGAAAAGTCTTTAAAGATGTGCTTTATTGACTATGAAAAGTCTTTCAACTGTGTGAACCATGACCAACTATGGAAAACGTTGTGAAAATGGGTATTCTGGAACACCTAATCATGCCCATAATGAACTTGTACATAGACCGAAAGGCAGTTATTAGAACAGAACGAGGAGCTACTGATTGATTTAAAACCAGGAAAAGTGTGTGCAACAGGATTGTATCCTTTCACCATACTTAATCAATCTGCATGGTGGGCAAATAAACCAAGAAACTGGATTATATGAAGAGTAATGTGGAGGAAGACTCATTAACAACCTGCAATATGCAGATGCTATAACTTTGCTTGCAGAAGCAAAGCAGATTAAAATACTGACGAAGATCAAAGAGCTAAGATTCTATTAAAAGATTGATTTTGAATGATGTTTTGCCAAGTATGTCTAGTATGGGGAGTCCTCATGTGACGCTGTAGGATAAACACTCGACCATAAGATCAGTTGAAACTGCAAGGTCAGTGGTTCAAACTCATCAGCGGCTCCTCAGAAACCCAATACAGGGTTGCTATGAGTCAGTAATTGACTAGATAGCACTTAACAACAACAGGTCTATTATGGAAAAAGGTGTTGGGAAGTTAAGGTGATGTGGTAGCATAGGGGTTATGAGTTGGGCTGCTAACCAAAAGGCCTGCAGTTTGAATCTGCCCCACATTCTACAGGAGAAAGTTGAGGCTTTTTGCTGCTATAAAGATATTTAGTCTAAGCAACAGGTTTGCTAGTAGGCAGAATCGACTCCGTGGCATGTAACCAAAACAACCACCAATTCAAAAGTTGATAGAACAATTGGTTCTTCAGTATCAATAACTAGACAAATATCAAAGCTTCTAAATATTTTGTCTAAGGAATAGGCGGAACATTTCTTAAGACCATATCTCAAGAATGTCTGTACTTGGAAAACCTAAATCTAGTTAGTTAAAAATTCCTAGCTCAAATACTACAGGTGACTGGCTTTAAGTAGAAAAAATCATTTTCTCAATTTTGGAGGTTAAAATTTCAAATCATAGTCTTGGCCATGTCAATTCCTTTTTCACTAGCCCTAGGCATCTTGGGTCCTTGGCCATCATTGGCTTACGTATGATCCTCACTTAGCATCTGACCCGCCCTTTTTTTAGTCACTGTGTCTATACTGTTTTCTGTAAATCTTAATGGACTAGGTTTAGAATCCACCCTTCCCCTATAGCATGGCATTATTAGCATAACCAAATAGAAAACTAACTTCCAAAATGGATCAAATCCACAGTAGAAGAAGTAGAATTTCAATACATACTGTGGTTCATAATCCCACCCCAGAGCAAGTGTGTTTAATCTTCTGGAGTCAAAATTTTCCAGAATGCATCCTTTTATGCTCTTCCTCTATGCAGAGAGAATGGAGTTTGCTCCCAGCAGAGGCTAAAAATAGAAGACGAAGAGTGGAACAGACCTGAGGTGCTTATAAAGATGTTCCCCTGGGGAAAAGACAGGGTTATTCAAGGGCGTATGATGAAATCATCACCAGCACCTCCTGATCGTAGGACACAGGCACAGTGTCGCTGTCATATTGTGGAAATGTTTGGAATGTCAAGATTTCATCTAAGAAAACAGACCAAATTGTTCTTCAAGGGCAGAGCAATCGTGTGATATTGAATTCTTAAATTTTTAAAAATTATTTTTCTAGTTACTATCAATAGCATCATTGCTCTTAAGGTAATTGGTATTTTAATTTATAGTAAGGCAATGGTTGTCACAGACTTAGAATGAATTTGGTTTCTAGTAGAGGATGCATTCAAAAAAATGTCTTTCTCTGGATTCCTTGTGAGGCAAAAATCTGTCTTGAGTTCTGTTTGTACCTATAATGGAAGGTTATTTTCATATTAAAGGTACAGTTATATTGATATGTTGTTGCTGTTCTGAAGTGCTGCCGAGTCAGTTCTGACCCATAGCAACCCTGTATAATGTTTCCAAGGAGCAACTGTTGAGCTTGAACCACTGACCTTGCATATCAAACTGACTTTGCGGTCCAGTGTATTAACCCACAGCACCCACCAGAAGTCCTTGCTATGGGTAATACCTATACTGACAAAAAATTAAGGGGAAAATCTTCAAAATGGAATTTGAGATGCCACAGTAAGAAATGGAAAACCAAATTACTGTATAAATGGTCACTCAATTTACAATAAACAAACAAACACAAGAAGCAGTGATGTCTTCTTGACTGTAAGTTCAGTAACTGAGGGAATGTGAGTGTTACCAACCCTCCATTAACGGTCAGGGAACCTTTTTCTCTCTCCTTCCAATTAAGTTCAATTCATTTACCTTTATCCAGTGCATGGCTCTTCTAAGTTCTTTTTTTTTTTGCCCGTCTAGAGACTTTCATTCAGGGTGAGGAAGAGGAAGGTGACCTCTGCCCGAGAGAGAAGGCAGGAGGCAGAAGAGAAGAGCTCTTCTAAGTTCTTAATGTGTGTGACAGGCGTTTGTTGTATTTGTGAACACACATCGGTGACATAAGTGTATTAAAAGGCCAAGAGATCTGATACCCTTGAAATGTCAACATGAAATCAACTATAAAGAGTCTTCATTGCTTTCACACTTCTCATCAAATACAGAACTTCTTTAAACACTTGCTATTGGTTCTGCTAGGAAGCGACACTAATAATGTGAACTCCAGCATTTCCTGATGACATAACACAGAGATTGGAAGCATAGTGTGAATCACATTTAATTGCTCACATGCTAGGTAGTCAGAGTACAGTAACCTTTGTGCTCGTATCAGTCCTTCATCCTTGACAACAACAAAAAGTGATATCTTCCCCCTTTGTTTTCTCCCCAAATTGAATCTAGGACCTGGAACCCAAGATTTTGTATGTCTTACTGGGTATCTGGCCAGATCTCTTTGCAGGGTAGGACACTGACTCTGCTATACCTTGGCATTCCCATTGCTAGAGAATCACACATCCTATTCCACAATGGTACTTAGATGGTTTGTGGTCATCTCATTTGGTGAGTATTTCAAAGGCCTTGAATTTATGGAATATGCAGGTATGTCCATGGGTAACAGGAAACTGACTGCCTTTGTCTTGTCCCTAAAGGCATCAGAAAAGGGGAAGAAAAACACACTATTTTAGTGATACTTTTAAACAAAGTAGTTAGGATTTTTTGCAGCACATCTAATATGAGGGTGTTCCAAAAATTTCCTAGAAAAAAGATTATTATCATTTTATTCCATTTTCCACAAATTATTAAAGCCCCCTTGTGCTACCTAACATACTAAAGGCTCATTTGAAATATATCACAGTACCTTCATGTTGAGTTGTTCAATAATGATGTAAAGAATTTTGGAATGGACCATTTAATTAAGAACAATGAGTGTTGTTTCTAAGTGCCAACAACTTGGTTCCAACTAATAGTGATCCTGTATATAATTTCCAAAGGAGGTGGATTTGAACCACCTACCTTGCAGTTAGCAGTCCAGTGCTTATCCTACAGCACCACACCAGGACTCCAGAGCATGATGAGTAGTGCTGATAAACTAAATGTTAAATGATTGAGGGAAAGTGTATAAACTTCAGGATTAATTGCTTGATGTTTAAAGCAGAAGAATATCTCATGGTCTTCAGCAGAGGGTTTTTCACATCAAAGAGCCTCCATTGAAATGCAGTAGAGATGAGGGCGTTACTTTATTATTCAGATCAATTTCCTCCTTTTGATATTGAACTAAGTGCACACTGACTACACCTAGACAATAAAGGACAAAAAGAGTGGTAGCGGTGAGCCAGTTTTAACTGGGAAGTTTTATCTTTTCATTTTGCACACTTTCCTTTACTTTTTTTTTTCCTTTACTTTTAAGTGATAAGAAGATTGTTATTGTTGTTAAGTGACATTGTTAAGTTGTTAAGTGTTGTTAACAATACTGTTGTTGTTAACTGACTCATAGAGATCTTGTATAACAGGGTTTCTATGGAGCAGCTGGTGGGTTTGAACTGACGACCTTGTGGTTAGCAGTCTAGCGCTGTTCTTACAGCGCCACATGTGGAGTCTATGAACAAGTGTGCTATAAACTCCTATCAGTTGTTCTTGGAGCCCTGATGTGGTGTTCAGGATAAGAACTGTACTGCTAATGGAAAAATCATCAGTTCAAACCCATCAACCATTCCTCAGAGACTCTATACAGTCTCAAAAGGCACTTAATCACCACCACCAGCAGCAATTTCTCTTAGGGATAAGTATAAAGTGCATTGTTTCAAATGCCTGTCTGCTGGTTCAGTGGTAGATTTGCTGTCTTCCATGTTGGAGATCTAGGCAGAATGCTCCTTAGAAGCCAGGATGGCAAGACTTGGTCTATCAGACTTTGGACATATTGTGAGAAAGGACTAGTCCCTGGAGAAGGATGTCATGCTTGGTACAGTGGCCGAAGCAATGGGCTCAAGCGTAACAACAATTTTGATGATGGTGCACAAATAAACAGTGTTTTGTTTCATTGTATATAGGCTCGCAATGAGTCAGAACCAACTCATCAGTACCCACAACAGCAATAACAGCATTATTCTCAGTTAGGATTTGTTGTTGTTGTTGTTAAGTGCCACTGAGTCAGTTCCCACTCATAGCGATCCTGTATAGAGTTTTCAAGGAGCGACTTGTGGGTTTGAACCCCTGTTCTTCTGGTTAGCCATCCAGTGCTTATCTTAGAGTACCACATCAGGACTTCAGTTAGAGTTGTTATTGTTAAGTTCCGTCAATCTGTTCCGACTCATTGTTACTCTGTATAGGGTTACTGAAGTAAGGCTGGTGTATTTGAATCATCAGCCTTGAAGTTCAAACTGACCTTTCAGGCAGTGCTTATTTTACAGAGCCACACCAGGTTGTAGGTCTATGAAAACACTATTATTTCAATGTGAAACAGATTTTTTAATATATGCTCTGTTTAATTTAATGTATGCTCTGTTTAATTTAATATATGCTCTGTTTAATTTAATATATGCTCTGTTTAATTTAATGTATGCTCTGTTTAATTTAATGTATGCTCTGTAAATAGCAAGGAGGGAAAGACATACAGCAAAATTTCATTGGTAATTATTTGGATAGTGGAATTGTTGTTGTTGTCATCGTCATTGTTGTTG
>NW_006408562.1:16456094-16513282 GCF_000296735.1 Chrysochloris asiatica | reverse complement strand
CTACCAGCCGCTCCGCGGGAGAAAGATGAGGCTTTCTACTCCCGTAAAGATTTACACCCTCGGAAACCCTGTACAGGGTCGCTATGGGTCGGAGCCGACTCGACGGCATTTAACAACAACAACATGAGTCAGTACTTACAAGTTGGGACCTAACAATAACAACAACAACAAGGCTGTTGAAGATTTAAATTTTTGGTGTTTGTAGCTCTCATTTCTGTACATTCAACATTTTTTATAAAGACATTTTTCTTGTAGCCTCCTAATGATTTCAGGATATAGCAAGCAATCTTTAGCATTCCTTGCTAAGGATTCTGCTTAGTACTCCATCTTCATTTTCCCCAGTCATGGTTCCTTTCATCTTCATTCCTTTTTAGCTCTGCCAGAAATGCTCTTCACAGTTTTCTGTGGATGGATAAATCTGGCTCTCCTTCTTGACTCATCCTACATAAATACTCATAGAGCACTATGCCATAAATCACTCAAATAGATTTGAATGAAAATTGCCAGCATGTCTGGCCTGAAATCCAGTCTTATGCTCTTAAAACTTATAAAAAGTGAGGACAGCTTCCTCTTACTGAGAAGGCCATCAAAGTTAGTTGTTGATTGTCTGGTTAGTACTAGTAAATATACTCATATACATACAAGGGGGCTTCAAAAATTTGTGGGGAAATTTCCTTATCTTTTCATTCCATTTTCCACAAACTTTTGAAATCTTTACCCCTTCCCTTTGATAAACTCACCAAGAAACTCAGACCCTTTTTCCTGATTTTCTACTTCCACTTACATGGACAAATGTGTAGAAATATTTTGCTATAGAGTTAGCGCTTAACATGGAGTTGGAAGAGAAGAATGTGGAGTGTGGGAGAGGAATGACCATGTTCCAGTACAGTAGAGAAGATTTATTAATGCTGATATTAGCCAATTTTGTTCTCCAAGAGCCCCTAGCCATGTGCACTCTAAGAACAACTAGCTAAGTTTCCTCATAAAGACCCCAACCTCACCCTCAAGTGTTTTCTCAAATCATGCAAATTCTCAAGTTGTTCCAAACTCCTTGAATACCAATTAGTACATTTTCCAGAGCAGTTCAGTTATCTCTTTGTCTTTTGTTTATGCACAAAATATGTTTTTATTTATATTCCCCCACAAATGTATAAGGCTCAGTCTACATAAGAACAGTTTGTCTTAGGAATTCTGTAGTCTGCTTCTAAAATATTTGCCTCATCAAACTGAAGTGCACATTATTGCAAAGGAAAGATGATTTGTATATCTTTGCCATTAATGAGTGTCTTGAGCCCAGGGTCTTATCTTTTGCTGAATTTCGTGTCACCAATGCTTACCTCACAACATGATCATTAGTGGTTGATTAATAAAGACTAATTAAGTTTTCTACTTATTAGAGGCCTCTATTACAGACGAGAGATATCATTGCTGATGTCCAATGGATCTTGGCTGAAAGCAGAGAATATCAGAAGGATGTTTACCTGTGCTTTATTGACTACGCAAAGGCTTTCGATTGTGTGGATCATGACAAGCTATGGACAACATTGAGAAGTATGAGTATTCCAGAACACTTAATTGTACTTCTAAGAAATCTGTACCTAGACCAAGAAGCAGTTGTTCGAACAGAACATGGGAACACTGAATGTTTTAAAATTGGGAAAGGTGTGAGACAGGCTTGTATTCTTCCACCATACTTATTCAACCTGTATGCTGAGCAAATAATACGAGAAGCTAGGTTCTATGAAGAAAAACGTGGCATCAGGATTGGAGGAAGACTCATTAACAACCTGCGATATGCAGATGATACAACCTTGCTTGCTGAAAGTGAAGAGGACTTGAAACATTTACTTATGAAGATTAAAGAGCACAGCCTTCGATATGGATTACATCTCAATGTCAAGAAAACAAAAATCCTCACCACTGGACCAATAAACAACATTCTTATCAATGGAGAAAAGATTGAAGTTGTCAAGGACTTCATTCTTCTTGGATCAACTATCAACACTCGCGGGAGTAGCAGTCAAGAGATCAGACGACGTATCGCACTGGGCAAAGCTGCTGCACAGGAACTTTTTAAAGTATTGAAGAGCAGAGATGTCAGCTTGAGGACTAAGGTGCTCCTGACCCAGACCATTGTGTTTTCAATAGCCTCATATGGATGCGAAAGCTGGACAGTGAATAAGGAAGATCGTAGAAGAATTGATGCCTTTGAGTTGTGGTGTTGGAGGAGAATACTGAAAGTGCCACGGACTGCCAAAAGAACCAATAGATCTGTTTTGGAAGACGAGCAGCCAGAGTGCTCCTTGGAGGCCAGGATGGCTAGGCTTCGTCTCTCCTACTTTGGACATGTTGTCCGGAGGAAACAATCATTGGAGAAGGATGTCATGCTGGGTAGGGTGGAGGGTCAGAGAAAAAGAGGAAGACCCCCAACGAGATGGATCAGCCAGGTGGCATCATTGATGGCGTCAAGTGTGGCAGTGGTAGTGAGGTTGGCCCAGGATCGGACATTGTTTCGTTCTGCTGTGCATAGGGTCGCTATGAGTCAGTTCCGACTCGATGGCACCTGACAACAACAACAACATTACAGACTGCCATTTGATTTCAATTAAGTTTGTTTGTTTTTATTTCCCAGAACAAAATAGGTCTATAATTATTTTGACCTAATATGTGCTGTAGGATTGGCAATGTACAGCTGACCGTAAGATCAGTGGTTCAAATCCACCAACTGCTTCTTGGAAACCCTATATAGGGTTACTATGAATTGGAACTGACTCAATGGCACTTAATAACAACAGCATCAGTATGCTATTTGACTTTATATCTTCCACAAGATAACACATCAACTATTGTGGAGAATATCTAGTATCCATCATAGCATGCACATACATGCTACCTTGATACATACTGATCTTTACCTGTAACCAAAAACTTGCTTGGGAAGAGCTCTTTTATTGGAACTATTGCTTGTACAAAAATCTGCTGCAAACATCTTTTCTCCATTGTCTTGCTTCTTAACTGAAGGATTTGCCAGTGGCTTAACTATTCCTTGAGCTCCCAGAAGTCCAGTAATTGGGTATCTTTCTGCAGCCTTCCAGGGATCCATTTCAGCAAATGAACAAACTGATAAAGAAATGGGATAGCGTCTCACAATCATAACATTTCCTGTACAGAAGACAAAAATTACAGTTCAAAATTCTGCTCTTAATTATGGTCACAATGTAGTTATTGTGATGGGAGTTCATTGAAAAAAGAACTTTTAAAAATCTATTGATTTTGATTAATTTAATTTTCTGAACGATATTTTTTAAATTATTTTTATAAACATTAATGGGACGTCAATCATGCACCAGGCAGTATTTTAACAAATTAGGATACAGTAGGGAACAAGACAAAATTTCCGCTTCTATTGACTTTGAGATCTTGTGCAGAAGGCAAACAATAAACAATAATATATAATAAACTCCAGGTTGCCATGCATTGAAGGAAGAAAGATAAGGCTGAAGAGGAAAGAAGACAGTGGGAGATGAAGGAGA
Organism: Chrysochloris asiatica; assembly: GCF_000296735.1. Lineage (NCBI taxonomy): Eukaryota > Metazoa > Chordata > Mammalia > Afrosoricida > Chrysochloridae > Chrysochloris > Chrysochloris asiatica. The sequence continues at coordinate 16,509,749 of NW_006408562.1, read as the reverse complement.
AGAGAAGGCAGCTCCAATAGTGTGACCAGGGAAGGCATCCCTGAGGATGTAGTCCTTGAAAAGACACATGGATACAAATGTATAATGAAACAAGATCTTCAACATGGAAGAAGATAGATATTCTAGAGATGTCCATTGTGGATAACCTTCTCACACCTAATTCAAGAACAAAGGTGGGGAAACTTTTGTCTTCCAAGGGTCATTTGAATATTTATAACATAATTCACAGGCTGTACAAAATTATCAGCTTAAAAATTAGCCTGCTATACATTAAATGCTTTGTCAAACATTTAATGAACTCACCTTTAATGTGATGGCTGGAACTGCAGTTGCCTTGGCAGGACAAGACCAAATGATTTCATGGCCCTTATACTGCCTGCATGTGGTGCCATAGGTTAATGCGCTGGGCTGCAAAGTCAGTTAGAACTGCAAGATCAACATTCAAGCTCACCAGCTGCTCCTCAGAACCACTATACAGGGTTGCTATGGGTCGGAACTGAGTCAATGGTAGTTAAAAACAGCGTACTGCTCACAGACCAGACGTTCCCATCCCCTGTTCTAGGAGAACCGACACATTCGACGTACCTGCTAGCCTGAATACCAGCTGCAATCGAGTTGATTCTGGCTCATGGTTACCACATACACATCAGAGTAGAACTGCGCTGCATAGGATTTCCAATGACTAATTTATCAGAGGTAGATTTCTTCTAAGGCATCGCTCGTTAGACAAACCTCCAACCTTTCCATTAGCATCTAACAGCATTTGCACCACCCACAGACTCTGATCACCTTGTGCAGAACAGTAAATTTTTTCTTTCTTTTTTTAAGCTTTTTATGGTGCATTGAGTGACCATTTATAGACAAGATCATCAATTTCACATTCAGCAAATAATACACTTTGTTTGAGCTCAGTAACTGCAATTCCCTTCAAGGAACATTAGTTAGCCCACTTTCTCCTTGTGATTTCGATGTCCATTCCACTCATCTTCTCATTCCTTCTCAACTGTGTCCTTAGGTGCATGCTGCTCCTTTTGATATTGAAGGATTTACTATTCCAACACTCACAGAGCGCATGCCTTAGTAGTGTTCTAGTCCCCTACATACCTATCTCCTTCTTGGCTGAGGATTGGGCCATGAGGTTGAGTACCTTTATAGATCTGAAGGGTGGTCAAGGGCCATAATCTCAGGTTCTTCCAGTCTCTTTCTGACCAGAAAACCTGGTCTTTCTTTAAAAACTAATTCTGCCACTCTATCTGGGACTTTCTAATGCGATCCGTTTCGGAGCAGTTGGTAGTGGTATCTGGGCATCATCTACTTCCTCTGGTCTCAGAGCTGTGGAGATTCATGTTCACATATTCCATTAGTTTGTTGGACTAAATAATTCCAAGCGTCTTCAAATCTCATCACCCTTCTTTCTTCTGCACACAGAGACCTATAATTGCATCTTAGATGCTGCTCATGAGCTTGTAAGATCTCAGATGCTATTCACCAAAGTAGAATGTAGAACACTGTATTTTAACTGTATTTGTGGACTTAGGGTGCTTCTACTGTAGTCGTTGTAACTTCCAACAAATGACTGAGGTGCACGTGGCACAATAAGACGATTGGACAGCTTGTTAATAATGTGAATAAGGTGCTTGGCACTCTCAAAATGGTGGCATCACGCAATAAGGTATATGGACCATAACAACGGGAATGGTCAGTTTTGTCATCCTGCTAAGCTTAAAATGAGCCACCCCCAGAAGTAGAAATAGAAGGTCTAACTTCCATCAAGGAGAAACAGGAGTAGAATTAATTGTTTGGTCCTGAGATGCCTGTGTTGATGGAACATGCTCTGTCCAGGAGACAGAATTGTGACACCAGAGAGAGCAAGAGACATGGAGTAACAATGACAGCTGACTTAGGAGACAGACAGGGGAGGACAAGGTGGGCTTTCTAGCCCACAGAGAAACAAAGCTCAGTGCATTTAGGCTGGAAACTTACTGGCAGAATGTAGTACTCCAGGCTGTTTGTGGAACTAAGTTTGCTGTCAAATCATGGAGTTCAAGCTGAGCACCTTTGGGTCCAGGCTTACTTGTGGTATGGAGTGCTTCTGGTCATTTACTGGCAGAGCTAAAAGAGCATTTACTGACAGAGCTAAAAGACCTTTGTAACACTTGCCAAGCAGGGCAGAGGTCATATGGGGCCTATAGGCACAGATGAGAAGAGGCTCTCCTGATCAAAGAACTGTATTGTAAGCATTCCTGAATTGTAAACTTCTACTTCCCTAATTGATACTGAAGGAGGAAGTCCAAGGTGCATTGAAGGAATAGGCAAAGAACAAGGCACCAGGAATTGATGGAATAAAAATTGAAATCTTTCAAGAAAGTGAGGCAGCACAGGAGGACTCACTCATCTCTGCCAAGAAATTTGGAAGACATATCTGGCCAACTGATTGGAAGAGATCCGTACTTGTGCCCATTCCAAAGAGAGGTGACCCAACAGAATGCAGAAATCATCGAACAATCTCTTTGATATCCCATGTGAGTAAAGTTTTGCTAAAGGTAATACTGAAATAGCTACAATCATACATTAACAGAGAACTTCCAGAGGTTCAAGCCAGATTCAGAAGAGGCCATGGAATGAGGTATATCATTGCTGATGTCCAATGGATCTTGGCTGAAAGCAGAGAACATCAGAAAGATGTTTGCCTGTGCTTTATTGACTATGCAAAGGCTTTCGATTGTGTGGATCATGACAAGCTGTGGACAACATTGCAAAGTATGAGTATTCTGGAACACTTAATTGTGCTCATGAGGAATCTGTACCTGGACCAAGAAGCAGTTGTTCTAACAGAGCATGGGAACACTGAATGTTTTAAAATAAAAGACTTAATGGTTTAAATTTAAAATGTTTACAACTAAGAAAGTTGTGTGACAGGGTTGTATTCTTTCACCATACATATTCAACCTGTATGCTGAGCAAATAATCCAAGAAGCTGGGTTCTATGAAGAAAAATGTGGCATCAGGATTGGAGGAAGACTCATTAACAATCTGCAATATGCAGATGATACAACCTTGCTTGCTGAAAGTAAAGAAGACTTAAAATATTTACTAATAAAGATCAAAGAGCACAGCCTTTGGTATGGATTGCATTTCAATGTAAAGAAAACAAAAATTCTCACCACTGGACTAATAAAAAACATTCTAATCAACGGAGAAAAGATTGATGTTGTCAAGGACTTCATTCTTCTTTGATCAACTATCAACATGCATGGAAGCAGCAGTCAAGAAATCAAACGACATATTGCATTAGGCAAATCTGCAGCATAAGACCTTTCTAAAGTGTTGAAGAGCGAAGACGTCAGCTTGAGGACTAAGTTGCGCCTGACTCAAGCCATGGTATTTTCAATAACCTCATATGCATGTGAAAGCTGGACAGTGAATAAGGAAGACAGCAAAAGAATTGACATATTTGAGTTATGGTGCTAGAGGAGAATATTGAAAGTGCCATGAGCTGCCAAAAGAACCAACTGATCTGTGTTGGAAGACATGTAGCCAGAGTGCTCCTTGGAGCTCAGGATGGCCAAACTTCATCTCTCATACTTTAGACATATTGTCAGTAGGGATCAGTTGCTGGAGAAGGATATCATGTCTGGTAGGGTGGAGGGTCAGAGAAAAAAATGGTAGACCCCCAGTGAGATGAATTGGCAAAGTGGCAGCATCAATGGGCTCAAGCGTGGCAACAATAGTGAGGTTGGCCCAGGATCGGCCAGTGTTTCATTCTGTTGTGCATAATGTCACTATGAGTCGGTACCGACTCAATGGCACCTAACAACAACAACATCAGAAGGAAGGAATCAGTCCCTAGAGAAGAAGATACACTTGGTGAAGTAATGGGTCAGTGAAATAATGAAGAGTCAAGAAAGTGGATTGGCACAGTGTCTATACTGATGGGCACAAACATATTGTGAGGATCGTGTAGCAGCAGGTAATGTTTCGTTCTCTTGAACAAAGAATCTCTATGACTCAGAATCAACTCGATGGTACTTAACAACAACATCTGTATGGGTCGCTGATAGCCAGTCTATGATTTTATGTCTTGCCTCAAAAATTATAGAACCTTGAAGCACATATATGATTCTTTATCAGGATCTAGAATTGGGAAAATTGACTGTTATAGTTGTGTCTGGGAACCTTCTTGAAGGACAATAAGCTATTTCCATTAGGAGGAAGTTTATTGAAAGAGAGATGAAACCAAAGTGGAAAAAAGCAAAGTTGCCTTGAGGGGAATTAGAAAACTCGTGAAAGAGAAAATTAAACTGTTAGGCCCTTAATTTCTTGTTGTTGTTAAGTGATGTTGAGTCAGTTCCAGCCCATAGTGACCCTGTATAGGGTTTCCAAATAGTGTCTGGTGAGCTTGAACCACCAACCTTGTGGGTCAAACCAACTATGTAGTCCAACACGTTAATCCATGCTGCCACACCAGGACTCCATCCTTAATTTCTAAGGGCATTCTATTCTATTTCTGTTTGTAAGTGACTTCCAATAGGCCCTCTGCATTCCTTGACATGAATTGAATTTTCTCTCTTCTTTGTAATTAAAAAATCTTGTTTCCAGAGCTGTATTTTAGGAAGCCAAGTTGGAATCAACTCAACCAGTCACAAGTTTGGTTAGTCTCAGTTTTGACTCTAATACTATAAACTCTGTGGCCTGGTACTTGGCATTTAAACTTTGCTTTAATCACCAAACTAATCACATCTGATGTGATTGGTTTTCATTTTCTGGAGAAAAACTATATTAGGCTGGGAATCATGGAAATATTTAAAGTCTTGGAAACCCTACACAGGGTTGCTATGAGTCAGAATGGACTCTACAGCACTTAATAGCAAGTGTTGAAGCTTTACTTTTTCTAGCACATTGTTCTTGTTGACCTGTGTATTGTTGTTAAGTGCCATCGAGTTGGTTCTGACTCATAGTGACACAATGTAGGTAGGATTTCTAAAGAGTGTCTGCTGAATTTGACCCACTGACCTTGCAATTCAAATGAACCTTATAGTCCAATGCTTATCTTGCAGTGCCACACCAGGACTCCATATGAAAGCCCTGACCAGGTTTTATATTTAGCAAAGGTCCATGTAGTTTAATAGATTTTGCCATCAGCCTTTATCTAACAAGGATTCATCAGAGTAAATCCTCTGCATTCACAATGTACTATATGCAGGGAAGGCATGAGACGTCAAAAAGTTTGCAGGAAAATGGAATTAAAAGATAATGCAATTGTTCCATAAACTGCTTTTATTCCCTTTGTGTTTTTTTGTGGGGCCACGGGGTTGTACACAGAAACACTCAGGAATATATAATAATTTAAACAACCAAAGGGCACATTCTGAAAGCCTGCCTCCTGGCTGCCAGCACCAAGTCCCTCTCTTTCTGTGAGTCCAGAGTCCTCAGCTGCTCCCTCTCTCCATGTCCTCATCTCTGCCTCCATCTCTGGTGTCGCTGCTTCTCTGGATTGTTGTTGTTGTTAAGTGCCGTCGAGTCGGTTTCGACCCATAGCAACCCTGAACAGGGTTTCCGAGGCGTCCTGCAATCTGCTTGTGCTCTTCTCCCTTGATGGTCCTAGGGTCCTCTGCTTCTAGACTGTAAAATTAACTTCTCCCCATTTTTGTAACACCCATAAACTTTTTTAAACCCCCTTCTATGTAAATTAGCATTTTTACTAGTAAAAAGTATGTGTATATACGAGTATGTATGTATGTGATGCAAATGTTTAAAGTGTTCATCTACTAACTGAAAGATTGGAATTTTAATCAATTCTTTCAGAGACTCCTCACAAGGAAGACTGGGGATCTATCTTTGGAACAGTGTTGTTATTGTTAAGTGCCGCCAAGTTGGTCCTGATGCATAGCAACACTCTATAGGGTTTCTGAGGAGCAACTGGTAGGTTTGAACTACTGACCTTGTGGTTAGCAATCCAGTGTTTATCCAAAAGTGACTACCAGGACTTTCTGAGGAATGACCAGTGGGGTTTGAACTTGCAGTCCTGTGCTTATCCTACAGTGGCATACACACATATTCCATATGTGTGCTGTTAAATGTTAAATGCCGTCTAGTCACTTATTTTAATGATTGCATGCAGTTCCTCTGTAATTAAATTGTTTCCTTTCTTAAAATGAGACTCACATTTCTAATTTCATAATGGCCTTTCTAAAAGAATAGGTTTATGTGATTTGATTTTCAATTTGTTGTTGTTGTTGTTAAGTACCGTGGACTTGGTTCCAACCCATAGCGACCCTGTCTAGGCTTTCAAAGGAGCAGCTGGTGAGATTGAACCACTGACATTGCAGTTCAAACAGCTTTGCAGTCTGACGTTTTAGCCCACAGCGCCACACCAGGACTCCAACTTCAATTAAGGGTTGAACAAATTGTTTAATTTCTGGAGATCCTGTATCCTCAAATATGACTTGTAAGTTTTTATATTCAACACAAATCATAATATTTTCTGATATATCCAATGACAATACAATGACAATCACTACTACAGACCTGGTGTGGTGCTGTAGGGTAAATAATGAACTATTAACCACACTAGTAGCAACCACCACACACTCCCGAAACCTCTATACAGGGTGGCTATGAATTGTAATCAACTCTAAGGCTCACAGATCAACTAGTAATACTTTGTAACGTCTGCTGAACTGTACTAGCATCATCTCATTTCATCCTCTCAGTAGTCCTATGAGAGATTCTATCACTGTTCCTATTTTGAAAATGGGAAGAGTGGTCATAAAAGTGTGTTACAGTCACAGATTCATAGAACTAAAGTAAGAACAGACCTTGGAAGGCACCTAGTTCAATCAATTCATTTTTACAAGAGATTCCCAGAATCAGCGATTTTATATGACTTGCCCAGTATTCAACACCTGTTATAAAACTAGTACTACAACCCAGATCTGATGCATATGGCAGCATTTATTTGTTTTCCATTTTTCCTACTGTATCATGTTACTAACTCTTAGAAGACTCAATTAAGTAGGCTAATATTAAGTTACTCATCTGGGTTCCCAAGCATAAACTGAAATCACATTTTCTTCTGTGTTTTGTTGGTATAACTGACAAGGCTTTCCAAAATTCATGCAACAATCTTCACCAGTCCTTGTCAAACGTAATGCTAATACAATTTCATAAAAAAAAAAAAAAAAAAGATTATTCTTGAAAACTAAAAGATGCAGCCTTTGACAGATGATTTTAAGAAGTCAGTACTTAACCATGTAAATCTATATTGTTTGGAGTCCTCGTGTGGCATTGTGGGTTCATGGGCTGGACTGCAAAGTCGTTTGAACTGCAAGGTTGGCAATTAAAGCTCACCAGCTGCTTCTTGGAAACCCTATACAAAGTCACTGTGGATTAGAACGGACTCAGTGGCACTTAAAAACAACAACAATCAACAATATTTGAATTTGTTTTTCTTAGATGAACACTGGAAATTTAAATGCAGTGCATATTTCTCTCTCTGATGATTTTTTTACTTCATATTTAATCTTCATAATCCACAGCTCTTTCTCCTAAAAGGTGGTCAGTATGATTTATAGAATATGCCATTGATTTCTTGTCTTAAAATCTCCAACCTGTAGAGGAGGTTGAATGATGTACAAAGACATTCATTTAGGGGGATTAATTTATTTGTAACACATAAATGTGAAACAAGTCTGTTATTTGTGTATGTTCTCCCGATGCTATGCTAAGCTCACTCTATATTAATTCATTTTTGCCACACAACTGTCTGGTATAGATACCATATTGATTCACCTTTGCAGAAGAAAAAAGTGAAGGTTCATTGTGTTAAATAACTGACTTAGTTAAGTGGAGAACTAACAAATCATTGCAAACATAGTCATCCAAATTGGACATCACTGTCTTTAACCGTTGTATAGTGCTAATACAGGGAAATCCAGGACAACTAGTGAGCATGCGATTTGACATATACACATTCAGTGTTTCTCTCAAAAGAGAAGAACACATTGTTTTGAATGTGATGGATTGCCACAAACTTATTATTTTATTCTTATCATGATAAAGCTAGAAAGAGTTTGGTGCTAAAATATGTTACTTGAAGAAACTAAAGAAATTTTCTTCTAGGGATTCTAAATTAAGCAACCAGGAAAACAAAAACAAAAACAGGATGACATGCCCAACCATGAAAGAGGGCAGTGTTAGCTAAGTAGTAGATTTTTTGTCTTCTATGCAAGAGACCAGGGTTCCATTCTTGGCTAGTGTATCTATTGCACATCTGTTAATGGAATCTTGAGTGCTGCTATGATGCTGAGCATATTTCAGCAAAGATTCCAGACTAAGAAGAAAAGCCAATTTACTTCTAAAAATAAACCACTGAAAACCTATGGATCCAGCTGACCAACACACAGCTGGTCATGAAGACGGTACAGGACTGGGTTAACCTTGCTCCATGTGCATCGTTACAGTGCGTTGGGGATTTACTTGACAGAAGCGAACACCAACAGTATCAAATTATGCAATGTTATGATAAACATAGTAAATTAATATCTAGGAGATACTGTCAGAGGAGGGTATAGCCTAGAAGAGCAATGGATGTTTGGTACCTTGGTGCTCCCACTGAGCTGGAACTGATGCCATGGAAACACTACCAGGTTGTAGAGTTGAAGATTGTGCCGGGGTTCCTTCTAGGTTACCAAAGTCAGTGGCTTCATCTCCCTTTTCATCACCTGATTCTTTCCTTGAGCACGAGGCTCCTTGATTATGTGAAGTCAGTTTCATCCGGAGGGCTTGATTCTCTTTCTTCAGTGTTATGATCTCTGCCTGCATTTCCTGGATAACTTGAATGAGCTCAGTATTATCTTCCATTCTCTTTTACCAGGTTTCCCTGGTTTGTTCCTCAGAGGAAGTAAGGTCAACTGTTGCTCGTGAATCAAGTGCAGTGGGGCTGTCAGATCCCAGCTTTAAAACATTACTGAACAATGCATGTCACTCAGCTCTGTGCCATCTTTCAGCACTAGGACAATTAGACTGTCAAGAGAGGTAAGTGATCACCATGACTTATTCATTCTTGGTTTTGTTTTTCAGAACAGAGTTTTTTCTTTGTATTTTTCATATCAACCCACAATTCTAGAATATTGTTTTGTGTCTAAAGAAAAGACAACATTTCAAAATTTTCCAAGGAGGAGTGGAGTTTCATGTTTCTGCCATGGACTCACCATCACACTAGCAATTCAAAGTCTTCCTTCTGTTGTTACTTCTAGGACCAATTTGTCTTATAATTGTCAACTGTCACTAATACATCAGATAGTCAATGCTTTCTGTAAAATAGGTCATAATGCTGTATTTCTCTGGTAGATTGTTCATTTAGATACTTGCTGGCTAAGAAAAAATAACCTTTATTCCAGGGGGTAGGTAAATTGCAGTAAATATAATTAAATATGCTAATGGTAGTAGCATTTTAACCCCCTCAAGTAAAAGCCAACAATGTATACAATTACTTCTCAGCAGGATTTTATCCTATAAGATATTGCTCTTGTTTAGGTTTGCTTATGAAACTGTCAAGAGATATTTGGGGACTGTAAGAAGATATAGGTTGAGCATTAATCTTGAATGAGAATGACATACAGGTTTCTTTTTTTAAAATGAAAAGTGTATGTCTTGAAAAGCATACTCTGATAGGAGGATGTTTTCAGGGCTCGTGAATGTTTCAACATAAATAGACTTTTGCAACAGGGAACCCAAATCATAAAGCGACAATAGTCTGCTGACACATGAGGCTGATACATCAGGTTCGGTGATGGACTGAATGTTCCACTAATGGAGGCCAGACTGATTGAGCCAGATGCAAGATCCAAGGCAAGAGAGAGAGCTTTTGCAAATCAATCCTATAAACTTGAGTCAGACCATACCCTCAAGGGAAAATACGAGTGATGACTTATTGAGTCACACCCTTTAATAAGGCAGGGGCATACTTAGTCCTTGTGGTGGTTGTGGTGATGTGCCCTGGAGTCAGTCGGTTCTGACTCATAACGACCCTATACAGGGTTTCCAAGGCTGTAAATCTTTACAGGAGCAGAAAGCTTCATTTTTCTCCTGCGGAACAGCTGTTAGTTTCGAACTGCTGACCTTAAGGTTTGCAGCCCGATTCGTAACCACTACACTACCAGAGCACCATAATCTTTACTCCTCAGCCTTACTTTAACTGTTACTCCTTAGTTCCTCTTTAACAACTCAGTTCAAAATGGGCCCATAATCACAGCCATTGTTGTTGTTCTGACTGATTATAGGATTTCTGAGTAGCAGGCAGTGGGTTTGAAACACTGACCTTGTGTTTGGCAGTCCAGTGCTTACGTTATTGTTGTTACTAAGTGCCATCAAATCGGTTCTGACTCATATGATACTACACAGGGTGTCTGACAAGTGGTTGGTGAGTTGGAAGAGCCAACCTTGATGTTCAAACCAACCTTGTGGTCCTCTGTTTACAGCTCCACACAACGCCATTATCATTGTTATTAAGTGCTGTTAAGTCAATTCCAACTCATAGTTATCCTATATAGGGTTTCCAAGGAGCAGCAGGAAGATTTGAACTGCCGGCCTTGTGGTTCACAGTCTAGTGCTGATCCTACAATGACACAGTGCCATCGAGGCTAGGATTTACAATATATCACAGAATGGAAAACTGTGGCCATAAGAGTCATAATACACAACTAGGTGCCAATGCAATGAAGAATGCACCAACGTTTTGCTGAGCTATAAAATAAAACTTAAGGTGATGGAAACTGTTTTTAGAGAAAGGAATGAATACTAGAAGATTGTATTATAGATAGCTATATTATAGACATAGTAAAATCCCAATAAAAGTTTTCAGTGAAAAGTAAAACAAAGATTGATAAAATCATTTTAAAGGTTTTCATGAATATTAAACTGCTGTTGTTGTTAGGCACTGCTTAATCAGTTCTGACTCATAGTATCCTATACACAGACAAAAACACTTCCTGGTCCTGATCTGTCCTCATTATTGTTGCTACATTTGAATATTAAACTAGAGACTGAAAAAAAGTTATCTTCTATTCGACTCCAATGTGGTGACCCAATTTTAGTTAGAATAAAAGTGAGTTGTTGGCTTTTTTGTCAGAACTTTTTTCTGAGCTGCCTCTGAATAGAATAAAACCTCTAATATTTTGTCAAGCAAAGAAGCACATAAATTGGTGCAAAAATCAGGAGGCTCATCTCCCAGCACTGCAAGTATACCAGACAGTGTTCTGTTGCTATTCATAATACTTCTACAGGTCAGTTTGCTTAGAAGATCATCGGGTGTTTATTCCTTGTCTATTTTATGCTAGAAGATATGCTGAAGCCTGCCTACCACAGGTACACCTTTGTGAAGAGTTACATAAAATGAGAGTTAGTCTCATTTTATTAGTAGTATGGTAGAAGCTATTGATGTCCACTGCCAAATTTTATTAATTCACCAGAGGTTTACAAAATAACAATAATTATTTTTAATGTTCTTCATTTATTAACTGGAATACGTGTATAAAAGAGAATCCCCATCATCTATTATCTGTTTAGGAGCCTTGGTAACATAGTGGGTTACCTATTGGGCTCATAAATACAAGGTCAGCAGTTCTAGTCCACCAGGGGACTAGATGGGAGAAAGATGAGCTTTTCTGTTCTTGTAAAGATTTACAGCTTCGAAAATCCTATACAGGGTCACATGAGTAGGAATCAACTCGATGTCACATGGCCAGCCAGCCAGACAGTATTTGTTTGCATGATGACACCATCTGATTTTGTTGTTGTTGTTAAGTGCCGTTGAGTCAATTCCAACCCATAGCGACCTTATATAGGATTTCTGAGGAGCAGCTGATGAGCTTGAGCTGCCAACCTTGCATTTCAAATGGCTTTGCAGTCTGGCGCATTAACCCATAGCACCACGCACAATCTGATCAGACTGTGTAAAATGATTGTTTAACTCATCTCTTTAGTTATCAGATTTTAAAAAGGACGTTAGTATAATATACTTGGAATACTACACAGTTCCTCATTTGCTTTATTTCATAGTACACAGAATCAAGAATAATAATTCCAACAATGCCACCCATAATATTATTATTGGTATATTTATAAATGTTGATTTTTGGTCAATTTTGTCATGCGATTCATTTTTTAAAGCTGTGCATTCAAATTATTGGCTTTCCAATTGGAACTGTTACTCTCTGTGCTTTTATGTGACCAATGAGATATCATACCTATTTGTTTTATTTTATTAGTTTCAAAACTTGTTTTGTAAAAGTTAATGTTGCCATTGATAATTATTGGTGATTGGCATACGGAGGTTGAAAACAAAGAGGACGGATCAGTAGTTCAAAAATATAGCCTTGGTGATACAAATGATGCTGCAGATTACATGGTAGAATTTTACAAGACCAATGACTTATTCATTGCAAATACCTTTCTTCAAAAACACATAAGGCAATTATATCTATGACCTCAACAGATGGAATACACAGGGATGAAATTGATTATTTCTGTGGGAAGTGATGAGGAAAAACAAAACAAGTCAGTCAAAACAAGACTACAGCTAGAATTAGAAAATCAAAAGGGAAGCACATGAACTGGAGAAAAATCCATCTTGACTTAACAGACTGAAGGGTTCTATGGAAAAAATATTGAATGATGCAGAAAGCACCAGAAGAAAATGGAAGAAATACTGTACCCCAAATTTTAATGCCCCAGACCCTACAGGGATGATGGTTTGGTTACACCTCCTAACAAACAACCGCAACAAAAGAAGTGATTCCCAAAGGAAAAGGAAATATGGAATAGTGGTTGACCGAAGAAGGTAGTTCTAAATTCCAATTAGAGCAATGTGACCAGTTGCATAAAAGAGGACTTCAATGGGTATTTTCCCCTTGTATGTATATAGCAAATATATTTGGTTTGTTCACTTATAAAATGTAAGATGTAAATGAGGTAATGTCTTTTCTGTTGTATGTTTGTTATTTGTATGATGTTCTGTGCAAGTAGGATTTTATTGTTGGTGTAGTTGTTAGGTGCCATTGAGTCCATTCTGACTCATAGTAACCCTATGCACAATGGAATAAAACACTGCATGGTCCTGCACCATGCTCACCATTGTTGTTATGCTTGAACATTCTGCTGATGACAGGGGACCAATCCATCCCTTTAGAAGTCTTTCTTTTTTTTGCTGACCCTCTACTTTACAAAGCATGATGTCTTTCTCCAGGAACTGTTCCCTCCTGATAACACGCACAAAGTATGAGATACAAAGTCTCACCATCCTGGTTTCTAAGGAGCATTCTGGCTGTCCTTCTTCCAACCCAGATTTGTTTGTATTTCTTGCAGACCTTGGTACTTTTAATATTCTTCTCCAACACCGTAACTCAAATGCATCAACTCTTCTATGGTCTTCCTTACTATTACTGAGAATACCATGTCTTGTGTTAGCTGCCTTAAGTCTTCAAACTGACTTCTTTTGTCTTGAACACTTTAAAGAGGACTTGTGAAGGAGATTCGTCCAATGCAAAATGTTTGACTTCTTGACTTCTGGTTGTATGAGTGTTGATAGTCTGACTAGAGTTTTCTTTATTTAAGCTTTTATATAGTTCATGAATGTATGCCCAGGTGCCAGGGTGAGAAGGGATGGACCCTAAGAGCTAAAGTCTTCACTGGGCCAGGATTCTCAGTAGTTTGGCCACTAAGATGAGTAATCCCATATAATGAGATGCGCTACGAACAGCCAATAAATTGAAAGGACTTTTTCTGTGGAGTGAGGCCTGCTTCCAATATATTGAACACTTGTGCAAAGCTTGCTAGCTTTCTACTGGATCTGGATTCTTTATCTATCTTGTCATCTGACCTCCAGTTCTTTGGACTTGAGACAGTAAGCTGCTCTATTAAACTTCTGATTAAGGGTGGTATCAACAACTGGTCATCTCACCCTTTGATCTTCTGATCTTGATTCATCAACCCTGTAGCTACAGGAATCAGAAGCCTCCTGCCTGACAGATGACCAATGGACTTGGGACTCCCCTACCTCTATAACTGTGTGACCCATTTCCTTGATATAATCCTCTCTAAAAGTGCCATGGACTGCCAAAAGAACCAATAGATCTGTTTTGGAAGAAGTGCAGCCAGAGTGCACCTTGGAGGCCAAGATGGCTAAGCTTCGTCTCTCATACTTTGGACATATTGTCAGAAGGGAATGGTCGCTGCAGAAGGATGTCATGCTGGGTAAGATGGAGGGTCAGAGAAAAAGAGGAAGACCCCCAACGAGATGGATCAGCCAGGTGGCATCATTGATGGCGTCAAGTGTGGCAGCGATAGTGAGGTTGGCCCAGGATTGGACATTGTTTCGTTCTGCTGTGCATGGGGTCGCTATGAGTCCATTCCAACTCAATGGCACCTGACAACAACAAATGTATAAGGAGCTCTGGTAGTGTAGTGGTTACGAATCTGGCTGCTAATCTCATGGTCAGCAGTTCGAAACTACCAGCTGTTACATGGGAGAAAGATGAGGCTTTCTGCTCCCGTAAAGATTTACAACCTCAGAAACCCTGTACAGGGTCGCTTTCAGTTGGAACTGACTCCGTGGCACATAACAACAACAACAACAACAACATACATAAGGAGCTCTGGTGGTGTAGCAGTTATGAGTCGGGCTGCTAACCTGAAGGTCAGCAGTTTGAAACTACTAGCTGTTCTGTGGGAGAAAGATGAGGCTTTCTGCTCCTGTAAGGATGTACAGCCTGGGAAACCCTTATAGAATCGACTCCATGGCACTTAAACACCATATATACATATATAAGCTTCACTAGTCTTGCTTTTCTAGAGAAACCAGCTGAAGTCAGTTGACAAAGCAAAGAGGCAGCAAAAAAAAAGGAAGACCCTCAACTAGATGAATTGACACAGTGGCAGCAACGGTGGGCTCAGACATAACAAATATGAGGATGGCGTGGTCGTCGGTACTGGGTATGTTTTGTTCTGTGTGCATAGCGTGGCTACAAGTAGGAACCAACTCTTAGTCACCTAACAACAAAACCCAATTAGTTAGAACACATTAAATTTCCATATTGAAAAACTTGGAAGTTCATGAAACGCAGATTGTTCTTTAAAACCTAAGATGTACAGCTTAAGTCTCTGCTTGTTATTGTTTTTAGGCGCCATTAAGTCAGCTCAGACTCATACCCTCCTTGAAGAGGGTTTCCTAAGAGCAGCTGGACGGTTTGAACCGCTCACCTTGTGGTTTGCAGTTTACTGCTGATCCTATAGTGCCACACCAGGAAGTCTAAGTCTCCATGGCAACCATCTGTCTTGCTGCACCTGGTCCTCCAAATAACAACGCCTCCCAAAAAAATCCTACCCCAAACCAAACCAAACAAACCCAAACCCAACTGCCATCTAGTTGAGTAGACATGCTGCTTAGGATTTCCAAGGCTGTAAATCTTTAGAGTCCAGATTGCTTCATTTTTCTCCTGTCAAGAAGCTGGGTGATTTGAACTATTAGACTTTTGGTTAGCAGACCAATGCTTAATCCAATTTGCCACCAGGAATCTTTCTTAGACTGTTGGGTAATTACTTTCTTTTGTGCTGGAATAATGTCCTGTTTCTCAAGGCCAATAAGAAAAGAGAAACAAGATGAACTTCCATTATAAGAAAACAAACATAAATCTTAACTGGAGGAATTAATCTTTTATTTCTGATCAAATTTCAATGTTTCAAAAGGTTTTCCATATGAGCAATAAAGTGGGAAGACAGGTTTGGGGTTTTGCTGCACTCATCTTTCAGAGTGATCTATTGCTCTACCCATTTTTTTAGGGTTTGGAAGATTTTTTCTCGAGCTCGAATTAGTTGAATGGAATCAGTTTGCCTTTGTTCTTGCATATCTGCACAGTGGTCTTCACCTAAATAGAGAACGAGAAATGTCTTAATACCCACATATTAAATATGCATAAACCATCTGAACTTAACCCCTGGCTGCACATTGGAACCCCCTGGAAGCTTGTTCAAACAAACCAGGATCTGAGTCCTATCCATCAGAGGTTCTGATTTTATTGCCATGGTTACAATCCCCTCCAAGCATCATCACCCAACCAAAGGGTATACACTATAAGCCTGCCCCCCGGTTGTCAGCACACAGCCCCTCTCCCTCTGTGTCTAAAGTCTCCAGCTGCTCCATCTCTCCACGTCATCGTCTCTGCCTCCATCTCAGGCAACACTGCTTCTGAAAACAAGAATTCTTTGCCAATATACTGGTCACTAAGGAGCTCTGGTAGTGTAGTGGTTACAAGTGGGGCTGCTAACTTCAAAGTCAACAGTTCAAAACTACCAGCGGTTCCAAGGGAGAAAGATGAGGCTTTCTGCTCCTGTAAAGATTTACAGCTTCGGAAACCCTGCACAGGGTCACTATCACTATGAGTCGGAACCAACTCCACAGCACACCCCCGCCATAATGGTCACTGAATCAAGGAAGTATGTCTCTTTGTATCTTAAGGTTGCCTAAGGTTATGACCAACCATTCCAGTGTCCATTAGTTTTACTGGGGTCATTTGTGTGTTGCTCTTACACTGGGAGTTATTCCTCTGATATTTCAAATTTTGGCAAAACGAAACACCCGCCACCATCTAGTTGAGTCTGACTCGGTGACTCCATAGGGCAGAATAGAAGTGTGCTGCCTAGTATTTTCAAGGTTTTAAATCTTTATGATAGCAGCCGGTTTCGTTTTTTTCCTGACAAGATGTTGGTGGATTTGAACTGCTGGTAATTTGGTTAGCAAACAAGTGCTTAGTCCAGTTTGCCACCAGGAATCATTCTTGGATTTGGTGAGTAGGTTTCAACAGAGCTTCCAGACTGAGAGAGTCTAGGAAGAAAGAAGATGCAGTCCACTTGTAAAAATTAGCCATTTGAAATCGTATTAACAATAATATAACATTTTCTGGTTCTTTGCTATATACATGATAGGCTTCAGATCACATCATTCAGAACCTGACGGTTTTCACTGGCTGATTTCTGGACATAAATCTCTAGATCTTTCTTCCTAGTTTATCTTAGCTTGGAAGTTTCACCAAAACCAGTTCAGCATCAAAGACAAAAAGAAACCTCCAGTGACAGGTGGGTAGTGGCTATAAACGCTAAGCATCAGCTAGAATACAACCTGGGTCTCCCACAAGGAAGGCCAGAATTGAACCAATGATTCACCTTTGCTCGCTGATAGATCATCTTATTTGTGGGTCTTTGACTATTCACAACTGTGTTACCTTTCATGAAGACAGCAGGCAAATCTTCCCGTATATTCTTGGTGACTCCCAGAACATGCCAAGGATCGCTGGAACCGTTGGGAAATATGATTTTGCTTCCATTCACCTTCAAGCCTCCGTAATGCCTGTTGGTGGTCCTAATGGCCCGAGACACTGAATCGGTGCTGAACTTAAGGCCAAAGGCATCTGAACATAGCTTTAAAAAATACCTTCATAGAAAATGAGAAACATTGTAGGCGCTAGTGAGCAGGGTTGACAAAGGTAAGAAAGACATTTGCAGAAAGTGTTGTTTTTATGTTTGTTTTGGATTTTTTAGTTGTTTTGTTTTCCCCAGAAATGTTGAGTTACTCAAAATAGCTAAAATAGCTAAAAGACTTTATTCAAAGGAGGAAATTATCTATCTATCTCTCTATCTATCTATCTAGCCCAGCCACTCTTCAAATAAAGTTCTCTAGTACGTAAGCACACTGGAATGTGACCAGCAAAGTACATGTCTTTCTTTACTGTGCCCGACCTAATGAGAATGCCAAAGACATAACAGGCTTCCGTTTTCTGGTGCCAACAAGAACTTCAGAAGGAGAAAATTGGAAAAGCCTCTTCTTCGTTATCCCACTAAGCCCACAATTACATGGATTGTAACCATTGTGGGAGGAAGAAAGCTCCATGTGGACCCTGCCCTCCTGTTAAGTAGGAGGGAAGCAGAGGCTGTGAGAGCAGACACTGCCTCCAAAGCCAAGAGATAGACTCCAGGGATCCTCCAAGCTCCCCAGTTCCTGTTAGTATACTAACATGTCTGCAATCACAAAGAAAGACTTCAGCAGGGAGTGAAGGAAGAAGTAAGATTCCCATTCCTGTGTCTTAGGAGTAAAAAGATTGTAAGGAAAGAAAGGGTTGAAAAAGGTGGATAAATCTTCTCTCCACACTGATGAAACAGGCATGAAAAGAAGTGAGGTAGAGTAGTGGGTTGGTCCAATACAGGGGCCTTAACCAGAGGTACCGCAGACAAGTGTGGTCCAGTTCATATACTTGACTTTGACTAAGTCATCGCTCCATTCCTTATTAGGGGATTTGAAGGTTTGGGACTTTGAAAGGAGAAATTATAGGTTCCAAATTCATATGCTTTTTTCCCCCTCCAAGTTTATATTTTTTTCATAATTATACTCTCTAAGATATTTCTTACATAATATCTGAATGTGTATGTATAATATCTCAGCGCACATACATATAAAGAATCCCCTCATCATTATTTTAATTATGACATTGCCTTTAAAATTCTTCATATTTATTAACTTCTGTTTCTGGTGAACAATTCAGGAGCCATGTTTTACTCCAGTTACCAAATAAAATGAACAAAGAATCATAGACCAATGAGAATAAAGTTAACTAAGGGTTGACTGGCCTGCTTCATACAACCAGCAAATTGTGGCTAGCCTAATCTTCAAAGAAGACAGACAACTGGCCTTTATTTGTAGCTCTTCTGTCACCCATGTTCCTTTGGATTTAGCAGGAGGCACACCAAGTTTCTTCGTGGTAAAAGCATGTTAAATAAAATAAGTCTAAAATGCCAAACAATAAGACAGACTACTAGTGTATTGATTCTCATTCATCCTCTAAAACCTACAGTATGTTTTTGGCAGCACGTAATTAAGATAAATGCTGAAATCTGAAACTTGGTTCTACATATTTTTTTGGAATCTCTTTTATTTCTCAAAAGTCCACCTGCAAGATTTCAGATTTCTGCCTTAATCTGAACTCCAATCCCCAACCAGTTTGGGATTGGCCAATCTGCTCCATTTAATCTTCTCTTAAAATAGGAAAAAATGGTAAACACCTCCCCCCCTGAAATAATGGCTTTTAGTGGTGGAGGACTGGGCAGTGTTTCATTTTGTTGTGCATAAGTTTGCTATAAGTCAGTACTGACTCGATGGCACATAACAACAACAACCACAATGACAACCAAAAGTGAAGGAAGATCCTTTACCTGAGAGGCACACCAGAGAAGGGGTGATTCTTGGAATCTGTGGTCTGAAAGAAGCCAAATTCAGTGCAGCTCTGATATAACCATTGCCTATCTAGAAATGAAAACATCGATCAACTTAGCAAAAAATTATATTTTATTGATGACCAAATTAAACAAAAAAAAAAAAACTTAAAAAAAAAACTGTAAATTCATATGCTGATGGCTTTCTAAACTGAATTTAATCTCCTCATTATAAATTATATTTACAGTCATTTCCAACATTACCACACCAGCCATTGCAACTATGTCCAAAGATGTTTCTGGTAAGGAGCACAGATGTCTATGAAGTAACACTTTCTTGTGCCCAACAAGACTATCTCTGTAAGCACCTTGGGTCTGTCCAACTCTCTGCCCTCTATTTCTAGTTTCTGTGGGTAACATGCTGCATTCTCTCTGTATCTCTCTCTGCTTAACTTCTCCTCAAGGCCTCCCAGAACTTTATTTGCACACTTCTTAAAGCAACAATGCACACTTGAAGCCCTTGTCCCTCACCATCTCCATATTCTCAATCACCATCTGAATGATCTCTCTCAGATCACCAATATTGATAGAATTAGTAAATTGTGCATCAAACTGTGGATAATAATTTCAAATATCAGCTCATCAAATGTCTTACAGCTATATTACACATTCATACATATTTTAATAATTTAGCTAATGCCTGTAACAACTATTCATACTTTAAATATCTTGACATTGTGGTTTTATTTCATTTCAGACACGTTAGTGGAAGAGAGAAGGTATATCAATATTGCAAATAGTTTTTTCTCAACTATTGGTAATTTGAACCCACCTTGCATTGCTGCAGAAGACAGACTCAGCTCTTTGCTTTGGTAAAGTCTATAATTAATAAAACTCTGTGGCGCAGTTTTGTTCTATACCACATGTGGTCACCATGAGTTTTTATCGACTCTACTACCAAATGGAGCTCTGGTAGCATAGTGGTTACGAATCGGGCTGAGAACCTTAAGGTCAGTGGTTCAAAACTGCCAGCCTCTCCGAGGGAGAAAGATGAGGCTTTCTACTCCCGTAAAGATTTACACCCTCGGAAACCCTGTACAGGGTCGCTATGGGTCAGAACTGACTCAATGGAACTTAACAACAACAACATCAACCAAGTAAAGTCATTCTATAATGAGACTAGGACTGAGTACTGCTCTATATGGAGTGAGATAGTTTCTTAGCATTATTGATTCTTGATTACGCTGAATGGGACTAAGAAGCCCTTTTCTTTATTCTGCCTCCCCCAATGCTAAGAAATTGGCATTTCTGCCCTCTTATTAAAATGATTTAATAGGCTTAAATCACTCATTCACTTTCTCATTCCCTCCTTGAATAAAAAAAACATTAGCTCTGATTCTTTGGTGTTTTCTCACAAAGCTTAATGCAGACTCACAATTTGTAGAATTTTCAATGCACCGTGTTGGTGCTCACACGTCTCTATCGCAAAGGTAATCTCCATTCATACCACTTTACCTTTTTTAAGTTTTCTCCTATCCATGGAAGGGTTACTCATGGCTGCCAGGTAGTCCTTGTAATTTGAAACAAAGCAACTCTGATTTTTAATCTTGAGCAAATTATTTTCAAAATGCGCAAATCTATAATATGGTGACCCCAGTGAGGTGTTAGCCATTATGGCACAGAAGTAATCAATGGGGAAGCGATTCTGCAGCGCCTGCAAAGACCGAGATTCCAATTATACTCAAAAGAATGCAGATGGGACGACATTCGACTTCAAACAGAATTCAGCTCCAAAAATTACTTTAGATGAGTCAAGTGATTGATTTTAAGTCAAATAAGAAACAACTGTTTCCTGTTGACTTGGCTGTAGATTGATACTTGAAAACCACCAATTCATCTGAGTGGTTTGCAGAGACTACTAAAAGTGAGTTGACATCCCTTATACAAGACACATAGCTCATGAAGGCACTTGTAACAAGGGCTTTTGACTCTCAGGTCAGCATTTGGTTTGAAAGGGTTTCATATCATAAGGAGGCTTTAACTGAGCATCCGCTCTTTTGCCAGAGTAGTGCTAGAACTCTTAGGAGATGCAAAAGATGAGAACAATCCTTTCTGAACGATCCAGTAAGATGAATACAATATGAAATGTAATGCCTTACTCTTACTCTAAGGGATTCTGAGAGAACTCAATGAGGGTTAGAATTAGGAGAAAAAGCCTGGGAGATGGTGCAATTTGAACATGTTATGAGGAGAGACCAGTCCTCGTAGAAGAACATAATGCTTGGTAAAGTGGAGGGTCAGCCAAGAAGAGAAACACCCCCAACGAGACAGACTTTGTCAGTGGCAGCAGCAATGGGCTCACATATAAGAATTGTGAGGATGGGCCAGCCTGGGCAATAGTTTGTTCTGTTGTACCTAACATCGCTGTGGATCAGACTGACTCAATGGAACCTATAACAACAACACAGGAGTGCGTGATATTTCAATAAATAGAAATATGATCGTTCTGGTGTGGTCCTATTGGATAAGCACTGGATTGCTAATCACAAGCTTATCAGTTTAAACCCAGCTGCTCCTTGGAAACTCTATACAGGGTAGCTATGAGTCGGAACCTACTCGACAGTACTAACTATAGCAATAACATTTGTATGATGTCAATAATATGAAACATCAAGGAGAGACAAAAGCATAGACATAAGAGTGTAGTAGTGTTTATAAAGGGAGAAGGGACAGAGGAAGGGGAGAATTATTATTTAGGTAGCATAGAATTATTGGTTTTGGTGATGGGAAATTTAGCAAAGGATACAGGTGATAATTGCACAGTACGATAAATGTAATTGATTTTATTGAAATGTACATTGGAATAATGTTAAATTGGCACATATTATGTTCTTTATAAGGAGCTCTGGTAGCGTAGTGGTTATGAGTCAGGCTGCGAACCTCAAGGTCAGCAGTTTGAAACTACCAGCTGTTCCATGGGAGAAAGATGAGGCTTTCTGTTCCCATAAAGATTTACAGCCTCGGAAACCCTGTACAGGGTCAGTATGAGTCGGAATCGACTCCACGGCACATAACAACAACATGTTCTTTATATTCTCACAACACTTTACTGTTTAATTAGCTATATGACTCCTCTTGTCTAAAATCCACAATTAAAAAAATATATCTAAAGATATATTTTTTTAATTGTGAATTTTAGACAAGAGGAGTCATATATCTAATTAAATAGTGAAAGGGATATGCAATGTCTAAGAGAAATATCAATCAGGCCTGGATGCATGGCCTTAATTTGTCACAGAAGCTACCTGGCCTCAGTTTGGTCACCTGCTCAGTGGGGACAATGATACAAATAAGTTTAAAAGCACTGAATTCTTCACTGCATGGTTGGCGGTTCAAACCCACCAGCTTGACCACACTTAAAGAACAAAGCAAGTACCATACTCCTAAGGATACTATGAGGATTAAATGAAAGCAAGCCTTAGGATAATGCCCAGAACATAAATCTTTCTTTAGAAATCACCATTATTATTTGAGCAATTATAATATTTGTTCTTGCATCACGTTTGTTTAAGTAAGTGTATAGTCATAGAACACTGGCCATTTCTACAATCTTCAAATGGACGTGGGGACTTCAAAAACATTAGTGGAAAATTTCCATTTTCCTTAAATTTCATTTTTCCATGAAATATTTGAAGTTCTCTTCTACAGGTTAGTAACATTAATAATGTTCATCGTGTCATTCAACCATCACCCTAGTATGTTTCTCATTTATTCAAGAGACGTGGACATTGACGTTTCTGAGGTTTGCGTTTGATTGGATACCGCTGAAACACTAGTATTACATGGTGTAGAGTTCTGTTATTTGCCTTAGTGAGGAAAAAGTCTTCAAAAACTCACAATTAGCAGTTACCTGTATGCAGGGTTTTGCATTAGAGATCTAGAAATTAACACATATTCCTCATTTCTACCGGCTCTTTAAAGACCGTATACCAATTTTCATACTAGAATTGTATACTGTTGTTTTTTTGTTAAGTACCATTGATTGAATTCTGACTCACAGAGACCCTGTATAGGGTTTCCAAAGAGTAGCTGGTGGGTTCAAACCACCAATATTTTGATTAGCAGACCAGTGCTTACTCTACAGTGCCACATCATAACTAAGTTAAGATACATTGTTGCTGTTGCTAATTGCAGTTGAATTATGACTCATTGCAACCCTGTATAGGGTTTTCAGGGAGCGGCTGGTGAAATCGAACAACTGACCTTGAGGTGGAAACTGATTTATGGTCCAGTGCATTATCGTGCAGCGCCACACCAGGACTCCAAGGCACATCATTGTTGTTAAGTATCATCAAGTCAGTTCCGACTCATAGTGGCAATGTATAGGGTCTCCAAGGAGCAGCTGATGAGTTTGAACCACCGACCTTGTGGTTAAAACAACATTGTGATCCAGTGCTTTATTCCACAGCATCACATCAGGACTCCAAGGCACATAAAACTCCACATCTAACTCTGATCTATCATCAGAAAAAAAGCTAGATGTTTCCATAATTCTGTTATAAAGATTTTATTTGCAGTTACCAATTCATATGTTGCTAAGAATGTTTTGATATGTCAGTCATGAAGTAAATGGAATAAATCCTTTTATAAATAACAATTATCTTGAAGATTTAAAAAAATGCATCAGAGAGAAAAGTCTACTCTTAATTAATCTCCTGCTGTTACACTGTAGGATCAGCACTGGACAGCAAACCACAGGGACGGCAGTTCAAACCTACCAGCTGCTCCCTGGAAATCCTATACAGGGTTCCTATGAGTCAGGACCAACTAGATGGCACTTAACAACAACAACAACAACTAGTACTTCCTAACTCAAAAGTGTACCTTAAGAAATTCTTGAGAATGAGTTATTAAAATCACCAAGCCAATAGGTTCTGAAAAAAAGAATCTAACTTGTGAAGATTAATATTTGAAATTTAATGAGCTCACAGGCTTCCTTAATGGTTCTTCCAGGGAGACACCAATGTGCCCTCATCTACACATCTTGGCTCGGCCTCATGGTGGCTGTGTGGATGCAGGGCAGTTACTTGAGCCCTGTGAGCATCAGTTTCTACATCTCTACACGTGGAGATAAAAAATACCACTTAGTTAAAGAGTCCTGCTAATGTAGTGGGTTACAGGTTGGACTGCAAACTACAAGGTCAGTAATCCAAATATACCAGCCATTCTGAGCGAGAGAGATGAGGCTATCTTCCCGTAAACCTTTACAGACTCAAAAACCTTATAAAGTGTTAATATGAGTTGGAACTTACTTGATGGCTGACCACAGCAGCACTACCACCACCACCAATATAAGACTGATTATGAGAGAAATGAGCTAAAGTGAGTTCACTTGTTCTGTAGAGTTGGCACTCAGTAAATGTTGTATTTTCCCATGGTAACATGAGCATTTAATTTAGAGGAAAAAAATCATGTAACATGCAATGCTCCTTAGAAGGCAAGATGACAAGACTCCATCTCTCATACTTTGGACATATTATCAGAAAGGAACAGTCCCCGGAGTAGGACATAATGCTTCCTAAAGTGGAGGGTGAGCAATAAAGAAGTAAACCCCCAGCTAGCTGGAAAGGCACAGTGGCAGAAGCAATGGTCTCAAAATAACAGCAATTGTGAGGTTGGCCCAGGACCAGGCAGTGTTTTGTTCTGTTGTACATAGGGTCATTATGAGTCAGAGCCAACTCCACAATACCTAAGAACAAGGCATGATGGAAAGAATGAAGGGAGGAAACAAAAATAAATAAACAAACAAAAAACAAGTGAGGATGAAATCGTTTGCTTAGCTTGGAGTCTTTTTTTTAAAAAATCAGACAATGTTCTATGATTACCATAATCTTTAACACAAGGGTTTTATTCAGAGAAATTCGAGTTAAAATCTGACATAGCCCATTGGTAGTATTGTGAATTAGAAAGAAGGGCTTGAAAGGGACTCCTTCCAGTTTGACCCCTCTATTGAGAATTTGCATTTCCACAACAGATACAATGCATCAGAATCTCATATTTTAACAATAGCCCCCAAAGCATTCTTATAGACCACCTCTTTACAGATAAAATTTGTTAAAATATAAATTATGATTCATTATATCTATACAGGGTCGCTATGGGTCGGAACCGACTCGATGGCACATAACAACAACAACATATCTATAGTGGAGTTGTAAATTATTAGCAGAGGGGCCAACTGTAATGAACGTTTGCTAACAGGATTTAAAGCCTTAGCATTTGAGCTTCTCATTTGTAAAACAGGAGTTAAAATGAAGATACTGTGAACACTTCTAGGAGAAAAAATATTAAATACTTACTATGAGTTCTTGGGACCTCAGACATTGTTGTTGTTAAGTGCTTTGGAGATGGTTCCAACTCATTGTCACCATAAATAGGGCTTCCCAGTTGAGTTTAAAATGCTGAATTTGAGGTTAGCAGTCAAGTGCTTATCTTATAATGCCACACCAGGACCCCTTTGGTCTCAGGCAGTTGTTATTAAAATCATTATGTCATTATTATCATTACTTTTCATTAACAAGAGGAAACAGGTTAAGTCCTTGGATGTTCATTTCTAGGCAACTCATTCTGATAAGGTGGTGATGGTGGTTGTGTGCCAATGGATTCGTTGTGACTTATAGTGACCCTGTATGGGATGTCCAAGGCTATAAAACTACAGGAACAGAAATCCCCCTTTTTCTCCTGGGGGACAACTGGTAGTTGGGCAATTTGAACAACTGACTTTACAGTTAGCCCCTCAACTCATAATCTATTATGCTACCAGGGTCTCATTGATTTTGCAAAAGATCATGTAAGATGAACTCTACCTTCTGGCAGCAAAGCTAATAGTTTCAAAAGTGACATCTAGACTCTTTTTCAAATCATTGGAGGTTAGTCATATGCTGCTATATTATATTATTGCCAATGAGTCAGTTCTGACTCCCAGTGACCCTTTATAGGGTTTCCAAAGAGCAATTGGTGGATTTTAACTGCCTACCTTGCAATTCAAACTGACCTTGTGGTCTACAACTTATTTTATAGTGCCATGCTAATAATCCAAACATATAATATTTGGCTTCTAAATCCTGGACTCATTGTCATCTTTGCTAAGAATTGCAGCCAGTCAAATTGCAGACAAGGAATAGAAGGTAAAAAGTAAGCAAATTCCCTGAGTCCTTTCAGTGAGAAATTGAGCTCAAAATTAAGTTTTATAGGTTAAATCACAGAGAAATGTCTGTACCTCAAAGAACTCATTTAATTCTGCTGTAATGTGTGCCTTCAATCCTGGTGTGACGATGTTGGATAAAGCGCTGAACTGGAAGGTCAGTTGGAACTGCAAGATCAGAGGTTCAAACCCACCAGCTGTTCCTCAGAAACCTTAGACAGCATCCCTATGAGTCAGAACTGACTTGACAGCAGTCAACAACGACAACAACACCCTTAAAGAGAGTCTTGGGTGCCACTGCAGGATAAATAAAGCACAGGAAAACAGGATCAGTTTGAAGTGCTTCATGAAGGTTCAAACACACCAGCTGCTTCTCAGGAACCCTAGATAGTTTTGCTATGAGAAGGATCTCTGTAACAATATCCTTAAAGAGATTTTAAAAAGGTTCAGAGCCTTCAAAATGGTGAACAGGACACAGGGCATTGGAAGCTCAGCTTCCTGGTGGGCTTTGTTATTCCTAGCATGTGTTGTCATGAATTAGGTGCAGCTCCTTTCAGAATGACTCCAACTTTCACACTATTCTGAACCCAGCACTAGTCTTAGACTCCTAGACACTCCACATAGATTATTTTATTGAATGCCTGTTATGGATTGGATTGTGTAGTCCCAAATTTATATTTCAGTCCTAACCTCTGATGGTTATGCTTGCTGCCTTGTTTGGAAATAGGTCCTTGATGTCATCGATTAATGTGATGTTTTAGCTGAGTGGGAAATTCTAATCCAGTAAGAGTAGTATTTTAGAAAAGAAAAAAAGAGACACGGAATCAGATGAAGGTAAAACAGCCATACATTGATGGAGTTTTGAGGCAGGTATAAGCCAGGAAATGCCTAATAGTGTAGTGGGTTGTGGGTTGGGCTGCTAACTGCAAGTAGCAGGTAAAATCTATGAGTTCAAATTCATCAGCCCCTCCTTGGGATAAAGATGAGACTTTCCACTACTGTAAAGGAGTACAGCCTTGGAAAGCTTGTACAGGATTGCTATAAGTTAGAAGTCGAAGGCACACAGTCACCACCATAAAATTGAGTGAGAGAGGAAAGGATCAATCACCCCAGAGCCCCTGGAGAAAATATGACCCTGCTGACACTGAGAACTAAGACTTCTAGCCTGTAAGACACTAAGCTTCTGTTGTTTAACATCATCTATCTCTTCAAAGTTAAAGAGTTTCATAACTCTTATTCTAGCCATGTACTACAATTAATAGTCATTTGTACTGTTTTTCTATTGGATACTTCTCTTGACTAAATGAGACTAATAGGGTGATGGTTGAACAACATTATGAACATTATTCATGTTACTAAACTTTAGCATGGGGCTTCAAAAAGTTCATGGAAAAAATGAATTCTAAAGAGAAAGGAATTTTCTCATGAACTTTTTGAAACCCTTTCATACATTTTAAGACTCTAGAAATGGCAAATATTTTGTTATCTATATACTTACCACAAGGATCCCTAGTAGTGTAGTGGGTAACACACTGGGCTGCTAACCACAGGGTCAGCAGTTCAAGTCCACCAGTTGCTCCATGGGAGAAAGATGAGGCTTTCTGTTTCCATGAAGACTTACCGCCTTGACAATCCTATGTAGGGTTGCTATGAATCAGAACTGATTCAGCAGCATACAATCAGCTCCACAATCATACTCTTGCCACAATAAAAACAATACAAGAAAAAATAAGATCATTATTAAAACAATGCTGCTTAAAATTAATAAAACAATTTTGTTATAGACAATATTTGCTATAGGCTTTCAATTTTTAGCCAAGCAATAGATATGCAAATGTTGTCATTTTGCTAAATGCCAATAAGTAGGTGATCCTGTATATAGTTTCTGAGGAACAACTGGTGAGTTTGAACTGCCTACCTTGCGATTCAAACCGACCTTGCAGTCCAGTGATTATCCTATAGCGCCACACCAGGACTCCAAGATAGGCATATAGTGGGGGTAATAACACTGGAAAGGTCTGCACGCATAGAGTGGTTCATCATTCAAAATCGAAAGGGCATCCTTTGACCAAAATTCATCAGGGTGAGAATAAAAGCAGAACTGGCAATAAAATCAGCGAGGAAGTGGTTATGTGATGCCACATCGAGAGGATTCTAATCATTGAGATGAAAGGAAGTCTACTGTTGTTATTGTTAAGTGCCTTTGAATCATTTCCAACTCATAGCCAACAATATATATACCAAAATGTATATAGGGTTTCAGAGGAACAGCTGGTGAGTTTGCACAACTGACCCTGTGGTTCAGACCTTGAGGTCTAGTGCTCATCCTATGACTTCACACCAAGACGTATTATTATATTGTTATTATGTGCCTTGGAGTTGATTCCGACTCATAGTGACCTTGTACAGGGTTTCCGAGGCTGCAAATCGTTATGGGAGCAGAAAGCCTCATCTTTCTTCCATGGAACAGCTGGTAATTTCGAACTGCTGACCCTGAGGTTCACAGCCCGATTCGTAACCACTATACTACACACCAAGACATATAGCATTTGTTAAATGTAAACTGATGATCTGTTCTATAAACTTTCACTCAATTCATAACAAGCAATTTAAAAAAAAAAGAATGTGAAAAATCCCAAATGCTTTATTTCACTAACAAAAACTCAAATTTGTTGTGTTTTTTAGAGAAATCAAAATTTACAAGTATTCCATTTTAACACCTTGCTGTTTCCATAACCTAGACACTCAATAAGTGAAATAATGTTATCTCTTTATACAAACTATTTTTTAAATTCTCTACATTTGAGAGTTATTCAAATCAGACAAAAGAAGATTTAACTCAGTCTTTCCTATTTGTTTATAACTGATCCTATGAAATAAGTGAGATTTTGGTTATTCATGTTTAATGAAACAGCTTTCTAAAATTATTGAAACAAAAGATTATATTAAAATAGGTTAATTCTGTTCTATAGTAAATCCATATTTCTATAGTAAATCCATAATTCTATTATTTTTAAATATCTTAATATTATATTCAGAGTAAAAGATGCATAAAAGATGGTGGATTTTTTTTGATATTTCAGTTGTTGATGTGTTTCATTAATTAGTTCTTTTCATCTTGGATGCTTGTACATACTCATATTGTTTTAATTTCTAACAATCAATCCACGTTTATTTTTCTCTACATGATATCTAGACAATTAGCTAATGCCTACTTGAGCATTTTTTTTCTTCACCGCTTTTTCCTGCCTTTTTTTCCTTTCTTACCGCAATGTTCATCACATTTTTCTGAACAATGATGTAAAGCAGTGACAGCAAATTCTTCATAAAATAGGCAGTGTCCATTGATGAGTCATTACCAAAAACATTACATAAGCTGTGGGAAAGAAAACAAAAGTGAAGTTTCATTTCACTTAAGCTTCAGAACCCCAAAGTAGGAAACCAGTACAAAATGAATGAATGAATATGCCATTTCTTCATAAGGTCTATTCTGCAAAAAAAAGAAATGAATCATGGTCCCTACTTTTAAGTTTTCAAAGTATGCCTATCCAGAATTTGTGTAGTCCTACTCTTATCAAATTATTTCATTTAAAACAACTCATTGAACACAAAAAGCCTTGATACCATTGGGAACAATGGTTACCTCTGAAAAATTAAAGATTGCAGAAGACTTTTTAACTCTTTTTTTGTACTCTCTTACATTTGCCCCACTTCATTAGCATACTTGTCTAACTATATGTGAGGAGATGATTAATTTGATGGAAGTCTGGGGCTCCCATCTTCTGAAATTCTCTCCAATGTACACACAGAATTGGGCAAAAAGACAAGACGTAATAATGGGTGAAAACAAGCCCTAATCATCACCCTCAGTTGGACAAGCCAAAGAATAGTTCACAAATGATCAGATTCTGGTATAGTGATCAGAATAAGCAGCAGACTGCTAACCAAAAGGTCAGTGTTTCAAAACCACCAAATGCTCCTTGGAAACCCTATGCAGAGTTGCTATGAGTCAGAACCAATTCCATAGCACTTAACAGTATGACACCAAGGATATGACCAAATGACTGCTCTACAATATTCATGTGTCATAAACCTGAACTCTAATTAGAATTGTCACCATCTCCCATAGAAAATGCATCTGTGCATACTTACATGGAAGTTTCCATAATTTCAGGATTTGGGGAATCTAGTTTATGAACTCTGAGTTCAAAAATTCCTTGAAATAAGTTTAAGCTCAGTGGAAAACATTAAATTCTTAGCATAGAATTTAGAATAAAGAAAACTATGGGTAATGAAAATGAAAATAGTAAAATTTAATAAGAAAATTAAAGCTAAATGGCAATGATTCTGACTTAAAACAAGCCTGTATAGGGTTTCCAAGTATCAGCTGGTGACTTTGAACCACTGACCTTTCAGTTGGCAGAACAGTGTTCAACCTATAGTACCATAGCAGTTTAATCAAATGGCAAAATCTCTCTGGATCAAAATCTCTTTGGAGAAATGTCATCTCCAAAAACTGAATGACAATAAAAAAGCAATTGAAAACTGCTAGTAGTATGGTGATGGTCGTGGAAAACTGTCCTTTAGGAACAAAATGCACACAGAGAAGGTGTAGGAAGAAGGTAAATGGACCATGCAAACAAGCAAAGGAGAAACCAAAATTAAAAGATGTTTGGTAAATTTACCCAAGAGCATAAATGGTTATAGCAGATAATTTTGATAGAATTAGAACAATAGATCTAGGAATCAGAAACAAATTATAAGACTAATAAAGCCCTGTACTGAGTTATCCTGAGAGATGAGAGACAGCTTTTCATATCCACTTTGAATAAATAATCAGAAAAATCCCTTAATATCTTATATGAATGAGGATCTAGATTTCAAAGTTCTTAGTAGTCATTTTAGCAATAGTGATAAAGCTGTTCATAGTAAGAGCCATAATATTGCCAATATGTTGTTATAACTCCAGTTATTTGTACTTTATGAAATTTACTAATTTTACATTTCCACTAAAATGTACAACTGGTGTTGAAGGACTGAATAAAGTAAACTCACATCAACTACTCTAGAATTATTCACTGTAAATATTTTTATAGCTATGAAATGCTTCTACTTACCTAGCAGTGAAATGCACTGAGCTAAGCCAGGGTATTTTCAATAGCCACATATGCATGTGAAAGTTGAACAGTGAGTAGGGAAGACTAGAGAAGAATTGATCAATTTTAGTTAGGAGGTTGGAGACAAATATTAAGATACAGTGGACGACTACAAGAACAAACCAATCTGTGTTGGAAACTGTACAGCCAGAATGCCCCTTGGGAGCCAGAATGGAGAGGCGTCATCTCTTGCACTTCAGACATTCAGATATATTGTCAAGAGAAACCAGTTGCCAGAGATGGATACCATGCTAGGTAAAGTAGAAAGCCAGTGAAAAAGAGGAAGACCTCCAACTTGATGTATTGGCACATTGGCAGAAGCAGCCATAAGCTCAAGCTTAACAATGATTGTGAGGCTGGTGGAGGACTAGGCGGTGTTTCATTCTGTTGTGTACAAGGTTGCTTTGAGTTGCAATAAAGTCAATGGCAACTCACAACAATAACAGCAACTTGTCCCGGAAATATTCCTTCTGTTCTGGTAAGGAACCCCTTTTCTACCTTTGGAAACCACTCTCATTCTACTCTTACCTCATTTGATGTAGGAGGGGCTGATCTCTACTCTTAGTTTCTGGATGGTCTCCTGACCTGTCTAGGCCAGTCAGGAAACCATACTCCTAATCTATGCTTGTGGACTCATGGATGACTCAAGTTGATCAGTGAAAACCATACTTGGGATATTTGCTGAAATAATCTTTTTCTAACGCTGGAGGTACCAAGGAACAGATAAACCTCTAGCAATCACTACCTTTTTGGCTACCACATGAGCAGAACGTAGCTCAAATTAAAAGCAACAAATAAAAAGTCTTTCTGAAAAAATAGTATGAGTTTAGGGATCCAAGTATGTCAAAATAACTGATCTGTGTCTCTGGGCTTTAACTACATGAGTCACTTACTCCTCTTTCTTACATAAGGTAGAGTAAGTTTTATTTCTGTTGCTTGCAACCCAGAGGCCTGACCATGCGCATGCTATGAGCTAGAGAGGTACTGGCATCTAAGATAGATGGAGTCCCTATTCTCTTGGAGTACACAGTCAACTGGAAAAGATGGCCTTTAACAACCCTGGTCTGCTTCTATGGGTTAATGCGCTAGACTGCATAATGCGCTAGACCATAAGGTCAGCAATTCAGGCTCACCAGCCACTCCTTGGAAACTCTATACAAAGTAACTATGGGTCAGAACCGACTCAATGGCACTTAACAACAAGAAGTATGTTGAGGGTTATAAGAGAGAACATGTTTCCTATGGCAGAACATGTTTCCTATTACAAGGTTTAGCATCAGTCCTGGTGAGGCATTGTACGATAAGCACTGGACTACAGACCAGTCTGACCATGTTCAAACCCACAGCTGCTCCTCAGAAACCCTACCCAGGGTGGCAATAAGTCTGAATCAACTTGATGACATTTAACAACAACAGTAGTGTAGTGTTCCTCAAAATATTTTACACGTAAATAACAATTGCTTGGGAATCTTGTTAAACATAGATGCTAACTCAGAACATCTGTGGGGGAAATGCAGATTCTCAGCCATGGGTTGAACTGAGAAAAACCAATTTGAATTACTTCCTTATCTAGACTTCTTTTTCAATATAGTGTATTAAAGGCAACTTTATCTTATCTTTTAAAATAGATGATATCAGAAGCAAAAAGTCACACACACAAACACACACACACTGGAAATGCTTGGATGATCCCATAGAATCAATTGTTGTTGTTAAGTGCTGTTGAGTCACTTCTGACTCATAGCAACCCTTTATGGCGTTTCCAAGGCTTTACATCTTTTCTGGGCAGAAAGCCTCATCTCTCTCCCACGGAACATCAGGCAGGCTCAAACCACTGACCTTGTCGTTCATAGTCCAGTGCTTATCATACAGAGATCAGTAGAGTTGAAAGATAAGTCAATTTCTGTAAACAATGATGAATCAAAAAGACACGACCTAAACAAATGCAGAAGTCTTCATGGATACACAATGTCAAACTTTTCCAATGATGCGTGTTTTGGAGACACAGATAGTATCAGGGCGGTTTATAATGGAGGATTCTTTTGTTTAAGGATTGAAGTGTGAAAAGTTCAGAATACTGGAAATTTCTTTGTGATTTAAAAAAATTCAAATACACTTCTCGGTATTAATCTTTGAAGTTTATAAAATGAATGAGTCACAACTAGGTTCATCCCTAAGCGCCCTTCCACTAATTCAATTCTAGAGAAGTGTCTTGAGTGTGGGTTGTCAAAGTTTAACTTTTACATGATAACATAACTTTCAGACAAGTGCCAAGTACTACTTCTCCATGTTTTTAACCAAACTAGGGATATTGTATTGAGTATCCTTTACTTGTCAGATTGTGAACTATCTAGAGAACTTGATATTTAAAGAGAAAGAGAAACTAAAGAACTAAAACTAAAAATTAAAGAACCAAAGAAAGTAGAATATCGACACAGTGTCCTACTTTTACAAACCAAGCAGCACTTCCAAAGATACTCACAGATAAGTAGGTGGATGGAAAAGCATGAGCTATCAAATTAAATGCAAGTGGTATAAACATAAATCATATACTTTCAATGTAAACACACCAAGTAGGCCTGGCGTCCTTCAGAGAACTGCCCTAAGTGAAGATCTCCTCATCTCAGACATGCTGCCATGGCCATACACTATGTATTATTGAAAACTGTCTGTAAAATTCGCTTTAGAGACACTGACTCATCGGGTGTGGCACTGCAGGGTAATACGCTGGACCACAAGGTCAATATGAGGCATGAGGTTGGTGGTTCAAATCTACCAGCTGCTCCTTGGAAACCCTACACAGGGTCGTGAGTCAGAACCAACTCAACAGCACTTAAAAACAACAACAACATTTCTGATAAAATGCATTCTTTGGATTCAGTTTGAAAACAATTAAAAATTACTTTTTGAGTTGGAAAATGGTGTGTTAGCTGTATTTTAAAAATCAAACATGTTGCTTTATTCCAAAACCCAAGTCAGATGAAGCAAGTGTTTGTTCAAGCTGAAGAAATTCACTTTAGTCAGTAAGACAGGTAAGGTTTTGTGTCCACTTGACTGGGGCAGGAGTCTGAGTGGTTTATAGTTAAAATGTAGTCATTCTCGTGATGAGGTCTGCTATGAGCAGCCAATCAATTGAAAAGAAGCTTCCTCAGGAATAGGAATGTGACCTAATTCCAATCTACTGGACACTCAGGCTGCTTCACGTATTACATGATCCAGAAATTGCTAATATAAACAAATATTTGAAAGGAACTGAACTCTCCAACTTCTTGTTTACTTTTTAGGTAAATCTAAGCAAGTGGTAATAATGGTGCAGATTCAAGCAAAGGAAAGGAACAAGCTATGACACAGAATGTCACACACTAAAGTCAATCCACTTACTTGAAATCATCTTTAAGTTTAATATAGTATTCCGGATGTTTCACCATTTCTGCAAGATGACCAAAAGCCTCTTTCACTGATTTTGAACATTTCTTATCACGATTGGTCAGAATTCTATCAATCATTTTAAAGTACTCTATGAAGATGAAAAAAAAGGAAAATCAGTGCATTTATTGGACCACATAAGGTATTATCAAGGCTACAGAAACCTTAACCAGAGATTACAGAGTATCTGTGTATCTTGGATAAATTCAAATATTAAAGAAAATTTTACACAGAATTCCCCCCTCCCCTTTTTTGGGGGGGGGAGGAATGGGACTGGAAACGTTGTTCTTTCTGCAAGAAAGACATAATTGAACAGCTATTTTATACTTTACTCATTTTGTTGGAAAAATATATGCTGATCCCCAAATTGTCAATTAAGAGCACACTTATCCTACTAGAAAATCTTAATGCCGTTAATTATAAATGATGTGCCATAAGATCAGATAGTAAGAAGGAAAATTGAAAGGCAATTTCAACTAGAAAATTATACTTGTAAACTAGGGGTATTTTCTTTATTTCTAAATCCTGAAAGCTTTTAATATCAAACCATTAGCTAAGGGCTGTGAATCACAAGGTCATTGGCTCAACCCCACCAGCTGTTCTTTGGAAGAAGATGGGGTTTTCTGTTCCTGCAAAGATCTACAACCTCAGGACCCTTCTACGTGGTCACTGTGAGTTGGACAGCACTTAACAAGAACAACAATCCATACTGAAGACATTACTTCAAGTTCTCTTTGCTTTAAGCAAGCAAGTCTATTTCGTATAGATACTGCATGTCATTAATAAGTCTTCCTTCAATCTTCATGCTACATTCTTCTCCATACAGTCCATCTTCTTGGATTAATTGCTCAGCATATGGAATGGATGCATCTGGTGAAAAATACAGTCTGACACACATCTTGCTGAATAGTTTTGTTCAAACAACTTCCATGTTCTATGTTCAGGTTCGATGTGAGCCACAAGTTGAGTAACACTGCATTAATGAGCCACTCTTCTAAAGGGAATCACTAACTTACTAATATTTTTGTCATATAATACATGCACAGAAGTACTGGCATGGCGCTACATGATAAGCACTTGACTGCCAACCACAAAGTCGGTGGCTCAAGCCCACTAGGTACTGCTAAGAAACCCTATAAAGGGTTGCTATGAGTCAGAGTTTACTGACATAACAACACACACACACACACACATATATATATATGGTACATAACAACACACACACATATATATATACTTATACCAACCACGGAGACCCGGTGGCATAGTGTTTTGCTTTGGGTTTCTAATTGCAAGGTCAGGAGTCCCAGTTACCAGGTTCTCTGAGGGAGAAAGACGAGGCTTCCTGCTACCACAAAGATTTATAGTCTTGGAAAACCCCATATAGGGTTACAATGAGTTGGAAGCTACTCTATGGTGCAAAACCAACCAACTAACCATACCACACTGCTTTCAAGTTACTTCTGACTCATTGAGACTCTACAGGATAGTGTTGTTGTTGTTGTTAAGGGCCATCAAGTTGGTTCCAAATCATAGGGACCCTCTATAGGGTTTCTGAGGAGTGGCTGGTGAGCTTGAGCCCATAGCACCACACTGGGACATATTAATTAAATAGAGTTTCCAAAGCTATGAATCTTTCCAGATGCAACCTTTCCTTTAGCAGTCCAATGCTTAACCCAAGGTGTCTCCATGACTCCTATGTATGCCTATAAACACCATCAAAACCAAACCTGTTGTTGGCAAGTCCATCTCAGCTCAAGGTGACCAGAGTTGAACTGTGCTCTATAGGGTTCCCAATGGCTGATTGAGATGTAGATTTCCAGATCTTTCTTCCAAGTGCCTCTGAGTTAAATTGGGCCTTCAAAGTCTCAGTTATCAGGAGATCAAGTTAATCATTCGCATTACACAGAGATTTCCATACACAGCTAGACTCACCAAAAAAATTCACTTTTGCTTTTAGGGGGGCACTGCTGCCCACTGCTGCAGCAAACAGGTTGGGGTATTTTATTCTTGACCACACTGCAAGGATGCCAGCATAAGAGCCACCAAATACAACCCACTTATTTTGGGTGAGCCTCATTTGCTGTCCCATTTCAATCCGGAAGTAGGCAATGTCAGCCAAGACTTGTTTGCTGCTCAGGTATTGGAGGCTGGTAATAGTCAGATCTCTGCAATTGAAGCAAAACCACACTGTGTTTGTGACAACAACCAAATCAGAAAAGTTGAGGCTAAACAAACATCAGCTTGGTTAAGGAAAAAGAAATGTCAGGTTAGTCAAAATAAAAATGCCTATCTGAAAATATATTGAGCATTTATGTCAGGTCAAACTTGACATTTCAGAAGTATAACGTGAGTGACAGACAGTG
Source organism: Chrysochloris asiatica (assembly GCF_000296735.1). Taxonomy (NCBI): domain Eukaryota; kingdom Metazoa; phylum Chordata; class Mammalia; order Afrosoricida; family Chrysochloridae; genus Chrysochloris; species Chrysochloris asiatica. Next base: position 16,472,340 of record NW_006408562.1, on the reverse strand, counting down.
AGTGTTATGTAAATGCAGGGCTAGCACTAAGGGCTGGTTTTTATCTCATTGTAATGATCATATTTCCTCTTGTCACCATTGTGCAGGATTCAAATGCCTGTCATCAACAACCTAGTGTCCTTTATTTCCATACATGGAACTGAATCACAACTATTAAATTATTATAGAGTCAGAGAGGAATCCATTCTTGAAAGGATTAAAATATCAGTCATTTACTTGCTTACCAAAGCATTAAGAAAATCTATTATAAACTCTATGCAGTGTAGCTATGAGTCTGAGTTGGAACCGACTCAATGGCACTTTAACAACAACATTGTTATTTGTAATGAGATATTTTTATTGGTTCTACTGCCCTATCCAGACAAAGCCCCAGGTGAACCTAAGGCTCTCTGTGACATGAAAACTAAGTGCAATTAAAAATAAAAATACTTTTTAATGGTGATCATTCTTTAACACTGTTTTAAATCCTTACTGCTGAAAGAAAAACATCTCCCTCCTCACTGCATGATGTTATCATTAGTTGAATCTGAATTTAAAAAGGAGACAAATAACAGAAAAGTCACAAAGAAAAAATAAAATGCCCAGTCAATGTAAGAAGAGGTTTAACCCTTTCAATTCTCAAAATGTAACAATTATGAGTATTATTTTCCTCCTTTGAAATGGGCAAAATTAATTTTAATACTTAAGTTGGCATGTATGTAATGCGTCAGGCTGTCTTCTGTTCTGCTTCTGGGAATATTAAGTGATAGACACATTCTGAAAGCAGTATGCCCTGATATAATTACGGCTTCAAGAAGCAAGAGTTTACATTTGTTTCAGCAATTTTCCTACTGAGAACCTTATCATTTCCCTCTAGTGTCCACTCCCCAATTCTTCTGTAGGTAATTAATACCTTGGATTTTTGCTCAGCACAAGGCTTCCTAGAATAGGCATTGCCATTGCAACTTTGAAGCCAGATGTAGCCTGATTGATCAAGTTCAAATCAGCGGAATGGAAATGGAAGCCTGAGGCTTATGGACTCTCTCTCCACCCCAACTTTCTAAAAGCAAATGCTTGAGAAAGTTCTCATGTTCGAAGAGTCCTCCCAAATATTCAACCAAAGTCCAAATTCTATTGTAGGTTCTTTCTAACATCCTGTTTGCACCACATGAAGTTCAGTTCAACAGCAAACAAATTATTTACTATAGCTTTTGCTCTACCATGTTCATTCCATTCTTAAACAGCAGTTTACTTTCATAGAAAGATTAAGAAAGGCCAGACTTGACACTATTTATAGGCTATCATAGCATCATTAACACACACACACAACAAAATTGTTCACAAAGAAATGTAGTACTTATGGAATATAGGAGTTTCATCACATTGTCTATAATTATGTGACTTGAAATTCAAAATTTCATGTTTGTGGAGTCACAGCTGGAAAGAAAGGGGTAAGACTTACAGTAATTATTAGTCTGTTAAAATGAGCAACACAAAGAATTATGTCTCATATAATAAAAGTATCACTTCAATGCCTTGAATCACATTCTCAGCGTTGTTAAGAAGAAACACTTGCTGCTAATTTTATTGAGAAGTAAAGACTTTGACATTCAATTGGATTTTTTTATAACCTTCAGAGCTACTTTTAAACTTCATACTATTTGCTTGACTTCCTATAATGAACGCTTTAAAATTTTAAATAAGTAAGCTAAATCGTATGTCTTTTTCTACCGGGAGAAGAAATTAAAATAGTAAGTGGAGAGATTAAAGTGCTGAAGTAGAAGTGAGTCTCGTATTCTTGTGTCTTTCTCTGCTACTGCAAGCTGAAATTTAATTTCACATCCAGATACCTTTGATGAATTGTTTTAACAAAATGGTCACCTAATTTATGGGAAGAGTAATTATCATATCATAAAATTTCATTGGAACAGAAAAAATAATGATACATACTTCAGTTTGTTTCATGCTTATCAAAATCTAAGGTTTTGATATAAATTTATGGTACATGAAGAATACATTTTATTTTAAGAATATTTTAAATGAATCATTTTTATAAAGAATATTGCTCCTACCCCCAAATTTCAACCCTAGGTTTTCTTTCTTATCATTTGAATTTTCAAATACTCTGCTTCCTAAAAAAGAAACATATTTAGAGTCAACACTGCCTAAATAAAAAAGAGAAAGAAATGCAACAGTAATGAAAGTAATTACAAAAAAGAAACGCTTAAATTTACCCTGTTGGTTGGCTGTGTCCATAAAATCTGTGTTCCAGAAGGATGCAGAAGGCACCCAGTCTCTCAGCATAGGTAATCCAAGCGTATTTCTTTAATAGCATGATTCTATTAAGAGCCTTCTCCCCTACAAGCATCAGAAAGACTGGACCTCCAGGTCTGTAGAAGGTATCATTAATTAAGTATCTCTGTGAAAGAAAAAATAATCTTGTAGGTCTTGTGGTTTGTTTGTGGGTTTCAGACAACTTGTTGTTGTTTGTGGGTTCCGATCCATAGCGATGCTGTACATGGTTTCCGAGGAGAAGCTGGTGAGTTTGAACCACTAATCTTGTGGCCTAGTGCTCTCGTTACAGCACCATAGGAGGACTTATGATAACTAGATGGCTATACAATTTGATTTGTCAGATGTTCAATATGGCCCTGAGATCCCATCTAAATCAGTTACATCGATCAAACCATTGTGCCTACAAAAAGTAAAAACTTTGCTTTTACTGATAATATAAGCACATCAAATGCATCATTTCAACCATTCACAAGGGTACAATCTAGTAGCATAAATTACACTGGCAATGTGTAACCATTGCTAGCATTTAATTGCATTTCATGCTAATGTTTCAAATTCAAATTTAGAAGGTAAGATTCTGGATTGAGCTTATGGTTGGAAATATTTCTTTTACACTGAAAAATTGGCTTTCTAATAACATTAACGTAATTGTTTAGTTGGGGTTTTTTTTCATCAATAACATATACTAATATGATAAGCACTGAACTGCGAACCATGAGATGCAAGATTCCAATCTGATGAGGTTTTCTGCTACCCGAGATTGCTGTAAGTCAGAACCAACTACACGGCACTTAACAACAACAAACAGCAATACACAAATGGTTGGTGGTGATTATGTGCTGTGGAGTCAGTTCCAACTCACAGCAACCCTATACAGGGTTTCTGAAGCTGTAAATCTTTACAGAACAGACAGCCTCATCTTCCTCTGGAGGAACAGCTGGTAGTTTCAAACTGCTGACCGTGAGGTTCACAGCCCAATTCATAACCGCTACGCTACCAGAGTTCCTTACATATCAATATGATAGTAATAATCCAAATATGAAAATAAACCTGGTGGTGAAATTGTTAATTGCTCAGCTGCTAATGAAACTGAAAATATTTCCCAAAACTAGACGGATCACCTAGGATTGCTTTTTAGCTCAATGAAATGTCCTCAAACCAAAACCCACACTAGTTGGCCATAAGTTCATTCCAACTTACGGTGAGCCCAAGAGTGTTTGAGTAGAACGGTGCTCCGTAAGGTTTTTAAGGCTGTGAACTCTCAGAGGCAGAGCACCAGGATTGTTTTGTGAAGTGCCTTTGTCTGGGTTTGAACAATTAGCCTTCCAGTTAGTAGTGTTTTGCTTACCTCTTGGGGTTGAAAACACTCAACATCTCTTCTATACCTATTCTGTAGCACCCTCCTTATAACCTGAGTTTACTTACACCACCCTCTACCAACCATCAGCTGTCCTTGTCAGTATTTTTTTACCTGTTGCCAGAATAAAAAACGCTGTTGAGTGAAATGATCAAGCCTTTGCCGAAACCAGCCATCATGAGGATGTACCATTGTGTTCAGTAGTTCATTCTGAGTTGGGGACCGGAATAAACTCTGGGCACAGAAACAGAAGAGTAGCAGCAGCAGCAGCTGCAGCCAGCGGAGAGTGTGGGCCATGGTCATCTCCTAGGAAGCTGTTTCCACAATCGGGACTATTTATACTACAATGGGGATGACGTTTCTGCAAGAATGATAAGCATCAGTACTGAATTTGGCCACTGGCGCTGTCTCTACCTAGAGGGCTGATGTCACCATCTGCCTTACTTCCTGAAAATATGGGAACATAGGACTAGGAAAGGTTAGAAGGGATGGAGGCAAAGATGCCTGCTAGTGTATTTCTACTCCATCTTCTAGAGGGAGACCTTGGGCTCACAATGTTCGTCACTACAGGAACCATGAATAACCCAGGGTAATAGATGCTATGGAACTCATCCTCTGTTGAACGATTGTCTCATCTTTGCCTCTTCACCTCTTCTGGGGTCTTCTGATAGGATTCCATGATCTCACATATAGAATGACAGGGCAAAATGAATGTCCTGATTTCAATGGGTCTCCACAGAAAACTAAGAATTTGGACATTTCATCTGACTGCTTCCTATAATTCTCTCATAAAAATGGTACTGCTATTGATTTCTTATCTGAAGCTTTATCACCAGCATCATCACCCCTTTGTCAATAACACCACCTCCAGAAATGTGTTCTAAGATACCCAAACTCTGTTGGCTTTATAGTAAGATAAGGAGTAACTTTAGTTTTTCTGTCTGGGAATGTCTGGTCATTAAGAATGTAACAGCTTCACAGGAAAGAAAAGCAATACAAGAAATAATCTGGGGGGGGGGCGGGCTTTAACACAATATGTGTATGTGAGTATGGGTCACGAGAGTTTAAAACGGTGCAAGGATTTGCAAGGAGCTGGAAAGCAGGGATGATGTCCTGGGTGCTCAGTGGCATTTTTCATGCCTGGAACCCAAAGTGTGTTGTCAAACTACCTGGTCTGTGGTTCTAAGTCATAGTTACATGAACTATAACTAAACTTGGCTCAGTCCTGTGCACTCTCACAATCGTTGGTATATTTGAGTCCATTGTGTGCATACATTTTACTCCATTTCATAAAGGGTTTACTTCGTCTTTGATGACACTTTTGACCAGAAATGATGCCATGGCCTTTCCTGATAATATGTCCAAAGTAAGTGTGGCAAAATCTCATTATCCTGCTTCCACGTTTGCTACTATTGGATAGAATATAGAAGATTGGCGATTATGTTAAAAGTTTCAGTAATCTCTTTTGGCACTGAACCTAAGTGTGAAGTGAAAGTAGTGCTGGCTGTGATGGTTAATGTTACACGTTAACTTGCTTAGAACACAAGTCTCAGCGGCCAGTCTTGTAATGACTTACAACAATGGCAGTTATGCAATGATGTAGTCACCTCCTTTCTGTGACCTCTTGTAGTTAGTCATCCTTCATTTTCACACAGTACTGATTTTCACATAACAATCTGGTGTTTGAAAACTAACCATGTCCATAAGCGAGGAATGGGTGAGTACAATTGCAATTGTGTGATAATTCACTGGTCCTAAATCAAATGACAGATTTCATTACACAAACCTGTTGCACAACACTTTTTTCAAGTGTTAAAGTGCAAATATATCAGTTTGAGGACTTAGTTGGGCCTGATCCAAGCCATGCTATTTTAAATAACCTCATATACATTTACATGTTGGACAATGAATAAGGAAGACCACAGAAGAATCAATTCATTTTTTTTTAGGTTTTTATTGTGAATTGAGTGATAGTTTACATGGAGAGCATCACCTTTATACTCATCTTTTCGTATTTCATTTCATTGCAATGATTACAATCTCCTCCATGCATCATCATGCAATAGCATTTGCTTCCAATCCCTGTGTTTTTTGGATGTACACCGAAGCACTCAGGAATATACAGCCATTCAAACAACCAAAGGGTATACAGCCGCCTGGCCACCAGCACACAGCCCCTCTTCCTCCTTGACTCTAGAGTCTCAAGCTGCTCCATCTCAAGAATCAATGCATTTTAATTATGGTTTGGAGAAGAACATTCAAAGTATCATGTTGTGCCAGAAGATCAAATAAATCTGTGTTGTAAGAAGTACAACAAGAATACTCCTAAGATGACAGGATGGGAAGACTTCCATCTCTCTTAGATCCAACAGGTTGCAAGGAGGGACCCATCCCTGTAGAAGGCCATCATGCTCGGTAAAGTGGAGGGTCAACAAAAACCGAAGACCCTAATGAGATGGACTATACAGCAGCAGCAGTTATGGACTCAAACGCAACAATAGTGAGGAAGCGCAGGATGGGACAGAGTCTTGTTTTGTTGTCCATTGTGTCTCTATGAGTCAGAACTGACTCGAAAAGTTCTCACAATGACACCAGTCATTTCCTCAAGGATCCCTGTTTGTGCAGTTGTTAAAGCTTGCTCTCCTTTCTCCCTGCATGCTCTATGGGTGGTATAACTGGTCTAGCAAAGCTCTGCTGAGTCTAAGTCCCTTAAGAACATCCTCCTTAAAAATATGATTAAAGTGAAGCAATTAGTTGGAATCTAGTGGAATAAATACCTGATTAGAGAAAAGCATCATTCTTTCATTTAAGTCTAGATAACAGTTTTATGGTCTATATTTTTCCTCTGCGAACAGTGGTGATTCTGTGGTAGAATTCTTGTCTTTCAATAAAAAGATTGGGTTCGATTTCCAGCCAATGCACATCCTGGGCAGCTACAATTGGCCAAGCTGCAGTCTCAAAAGCTTTGCTCCATTCATTTCATTAAGTAAACCCTACCTTGCGTACTGCTGGTATGGTGCATTAAGATAATCACTGGACTGCTAACCACAAGGCCGGCGGTTCAAATCCAACAACAGCTCCTTGGAAACCCTATACAGGATTTGAATATGAGTATGAACCATCACGACACTTTAACAAAATCACTACACTGAGGAGGCAATTCTTTCTCAACACATTTTCAGTACCTACACCCTGAGGGGCTCAGGTTCCAGTTCTATATCCAACAATGTTAGGCTGCTATTGATAAGTTTTTCAGTGACTAGCCATTCAGAGAGGAGCTCTGGTAGCATAATGGTTACGAATCAAGCTGCGAAACACAAGGTCAGCAATTCAAAACTATCAGCTGTTCCACAGAAGCAAGATGAGGCTTTCTGCTCCCATAAAGATTTACAGCCTCAAAAATCCTGTACAGGGACGCTATGAGTCGGAACCGACTCCACGTCACATAACCACCAACCACCATCAGCCTGCTTCTCCTTCTTCTTAGTCTGAAACTCTCCTGAAACCTGTCTACCATAGTCGGCTCTGCTGGGATTTAAATTGCTGTTGGCATAGCTTCCAGAATCATAGCAACAGACAAACTGCCAGAGTATGACAAACTGACAGATGGCAGGTAGACTGGATTCTGTGCCTCCTTGATATTTAAACATCCTCTTTCCAATCGTAAACTCTTATCATTTTATTTCACTTTTAGGCTTGACTTGGAAAATATTTGTTAGTTGTGTGTTTTAACCTTAAATGTTAGAGACATAGACAGGCATACACACTCACTGCTCTCTGCCCCACTATCCTCCAGAAAAGATGTGAAAACAGGAGGAAATACTTCTGAATTCTTCCATATCTAGTATCTTGTATTGATGATGGAAACTCCATAAAGAAAAAAAATTTAAGTAAAACTAAAGCAAAAACCCAAAAGAACAATGGAACATGTTGAAATAAATTTAGAAATATAGTATGTTCCACTTCATCTCTTCAGCAAATCTTGCCTAGTCTCAAATGCAAAATTTATGTGTATTTTATATTTTTTGTTAATAATATATACTTCCTTTGTCTCTTTGGTTTAACTTATGCTCCTGAATTGGTTTTTCCAATTTATGCATCAAGATGACTTTTTTGTAAGCAAGTATTGAATCAAGTAACTTAGTCAACAATTCATACTGAACATACCAATTATATACTCTCATTTACCACATAGAAACATTAATGTTCTCACCATCTGGACATTGACATTAAAATAGAAAACCGATAAGGTACTGTACTTTAGTTTTATACAACCTGTTTCATCTTTCTAAGCTTCCAACTGAAAGTTTCAGTCTTTAATTTTTCACCAGTGTAGGAATGAGTTACCTGGTCAATAGGTCCTACCTTTAATTATACAATTAACTTGCAATCATGCTCTACAGTGGTCAGCAGAACTCAGGATAGATATTTTGTTTCATAGGGAATCCAGAGAAGGGCTTTTGTTTTTTGTTTGTTTCAATTTACGCTCTTGCAGAAACCATATTCAAACCAATTGTGAGAAAACTATTCCCTGTTTATAAAGCAAACCATTAATTGCCTTAAAAGCAATGATGTTTTGAATTTCGGGTAGCTCTCCACTGATGTAGGACTATAATTGATTTTGAATATTTTTCAACAAAATGTTATTTTTATGTGATATTAATTATAATGTTTTATAGTTTCCATATTCTGTTCAATCACATTTCTTTGGAAAGAGCACAAATATGATTCTCTTACAATTGGGTGGACAGATGGCTATTTCCAAATTTGGCTATAAAGCAAACTATCAGTTATCTAAAAAGCAAGGTTGTTTTTGCTAGTAACAAAAAAAGATAATTCCATTTAAAGTAAGTATACTATTTTGCAATATTTTTGTGCCTAAAGGAGCAATTTGGCCTTTTTTTCTGAGATGTAATCTTGACTTGCCCAAACATGGCCACACCGAGATACAAGTATGTCCTATGATCGGGAGATGCTGACCTGGACCTCAAGTGTTCCTAAAGTCATCCTCCCTCCCCCACCCCACCCCTAGATAATCTCTGTGGGCACCCCAGCCCATCCCACTGTCCCATTGTTTCCAGTTTCTGCTGGGACTATGCTCCATTGTCTCTTCATGGAAAATGAGCAGAGACTGGAGTCTTATAAATTAAATTTAAACAAACTTGATGTTGTTGTTGTTGTTAAGTGCCATTGAGTCTGTTCTGACTCACAGCAACCCTATATAGGATTTCCAAGGACTGGCTGGTGAGTTTGAAACGCTGACCTTGAGTTCAAATTGACCTAGAGTTTGAGCAATTATTCTATGGTGCCATACCAGGGCACTTATTATGAATTATCACCCCCAAAACATAATGAAATTATAATTACTGCACCTGTGAATGTGATCCTGGATGAAAACTGAATTGCTTTTTTCATTATGTTTGTGAGGTCATACTAGGGTAGGGAGGATTCTAAGCCTAATTCCTCTGTGTTATAAAAAATACTGAATAAACCCAGTGGCACTGTGGGCTAATGCGTCAGACTCCAAAGTCATTTGAACTGTAAGGTCAGTGGTTCAAGCTCACCAGCTGCTCCTCGGAAACCCTATACAGGGTCACTGTGGGTCAGAGTCAACTCGATGGCACTTAACAACAACAGCAATAGAGAAACAGGAGTCCTGGTGTGGTGCTGTGGGTCAATGTGTCAGACTGCAAAGCTGTTTGAACTGCAAGGTTAGTGGTTCAAGTTCACCAGTTGCTCCTCAGCAACCCTATACAGGGTTGCTATGGGTCGGAGTCGACTCAATGGCACTTAACAACAACAACAACAATAGAGAAACAAGACAGATGTTAAGTGAGGATCATGGATGACACATTTAATTGCTCAACTTCTGTTCAAATAATTGTTGGTAGACTTGGGGATTTGCATCTCAAAGACCTCAGACTTGAAAACTCTATGGATTGCTGCAACACATGGGGGTCACCATGAGCTATAATAGACTCAAATGCAACAGTTTTATTGATTGATGTTATGAGACACTATGGAGAGTCCCTGGATGGTGAAATCATTTATGATGTTAGGTTGCTAACCATACATAATACTGGAAGTTTGAAACCACCAAAAGGTGCCGCAAAAGAATGTCATGGCAATCTTCTGAAAAAATTGCTTACTGAAAACCCTATGGAATAGAGTTCCACTGTGACACACACAGGGTCACCAGGAATAGATTTTGACTGGACTGCAACTAGTTATGAGAAACTAGTGCTAAGTATAGTTGGATAGATTAAAGACTTGGTAGTGAGATATTGAACCTCATTTTCAATACGAGAAATGCTTTTCTCAAGGTAATGAATCTTTCAGTAACTCTACAAACATTAATGACTGCTTATCTGTGCCAACATTGAGAAGTGTGAGCATTCCAGAACACTTAATTGTACTTCTGAGAAATCTGGACCTGGACCAAGAAGCAGTTGTTCGAATAGAGCATGGGAACACGGAATGTTTTAAAATTGGGAAAGGTGTGCAACAAGGTTGTGTTCTTTCACCATACTTATTCAACCTGTATGCTGAGCAAATAATACGAGAAGCTGGGTTCTATGAAGAAAAACATGGCATCAGGATTGGAGGAAGACTCATTAACAACCTGCGATATGCAGATGATACAACCTTGATCGCTGAAAGTGAAGAGGACTTGAAACATTTACTGATGAAGATCAAAGAGCACAGCCTTCAGTATGGGTTGCATCTCAATGTCAGGAAAACAAAAATCCTCACCACGGAACCAATAAATAACATTCTTATCAACTGAGAAAAGATTGAAGTTGTCAAGGACTTCATTCTTCTTGGATCAACTATCAACACTCATAGAAGCAGTAGTCAAGAGATCAGACGACGTATTGCATTGGGCAAATCTGCTGCACAGGAACTTTTTAAAGTATTGAAGAGCAGAGATGTCAGCTTGAGGACTAAGGTGCACCTGACCCAAACCATGGTATTTTCAATAACCTCATATGGATGTGAAAGCTGGACAGTGAATAAGGAAGATCGTAGAAGAATTGATGCCTTTGAGTTGTGGTGTTGAAGGAGAATACTAAAAGTACCACGGACAGCCAAAAGAACCAATAGATCTGTTTTTGGAAGAAGTGCAGCCAGAGTGCTCCTTGGAGGCCAAGATGGCTAAGCTTCGTCTCTCATACTTAGGACATATTGTCAGGAGGGAACAGTCGCTGGTGTCATGCTGGGTAAGATGGAGGGTCAGAGAGAAAGAGGAAGACCCCCAACGAGATGGCTCAGCCAGGTGGCATCATTGATGGCGTCAAGTGTGGCAGCGATAGTGAGGTTGGCCCCGGATCAGACATTGTTTCGTTCTGCTGTGCATGGGGTCGCTGTGAGTCGATTCCGACTCGATGGCACCTGACAACAACAACAACATCATCTGTGCCAAGCCTTGATATCCCAAGCACAGGTCATACAAAAACGAACCAGACTCAATTTATAACCTCAGGCAGCTTAACCCTCTAGCAGGAGAAGAAAAGACTTAAAGCTTAAACTTCACCCTCTACAAAGAACTTCCTTCATTTAAACTCATTTCTTTTGCAAATGGAAGCAGTATAATATTCAGAGTCATTCTTAACTAGAGACTCTGGAGATGCATCAAAAATAATTTTAAAAATAAATAAATCTTGTTAGCAGGAGGCTCTTAAAACTCTTTGGCTTCAAGCGTTCCTTTAGTCTTAGGAAATGTGTGAGACTCTTGTCTGCTTGAAGCTAAGTCTTCCCTAGGGGTATTGGGCAAAAGTGAACACAGAAGAAAATAAATACCTTCTCCTAGGGTGACACAGGGGACACAGGTGGAGCCCAGGCATTAGTATAATTTAAAAAAAAAAGAAAAAGAAAAAGTCTCCAGGCAATTTTGCATATAGTATCTAAGGCTGAAAATAGGGACATTTCCATTGGAATAACAAACAAAACTTGTCTTTCAGGTTTTTGTACACACTAAGGGGATAGCTATAGCTTTTTTGATTTGGTGTCTTTAAATCCTGTGCATTTCTGTATTTCTGATGTCCTGCATGCCCTTTCACACTCTTCTCTTCTTTGATTCTGGTTCTTTGGTAATTCCTCACTGCCCTGAATTCAGTTTTCATAATTCATGAATAAGAAATAAAATGCATAGTCTTGATGACCTATGTTGACAGTTCTCAACCTCTTAAGTATAAATGCCACCAGACAACACTATATTCCTTTTGTACCTCATCCTTTGCAAGCAGAGTGGCCCAATGCAATACATCCATTGATTTCTTGACTCTGCTTTGATGGATGTTGATTGTAGATCCAAGTAAAATAAAATCCTTGCCAACTTCAATCATTTCTTCAATTATCATGATGTTACCTTTTGGTCCCATTGGTAGAATTTATATTTTTCTTTATCTTAAGGTGCAATCAATATTGAAAGCTCAGGTCTTTTATCTTGTTTGTAAATGCTTCACGTTATCTTCACTTTCACCAAGCATTTCTGTTTCATTTTATTTACACATTGCAATTTCATAAATGAGACTTCCTCCAATCTTGATGCCACATTTTTCTTCATATTGTCCAGCTTCTTGGACCATTTGCTATCCATGCAGATTGAATAAATATGGTAAAAGAGACGACCCTGACCTGTACCATCACTGATTTTAAAATGCAGTCCCCCCTTGGTCTTTTTGAATGACTGGTTCTTACACTGTGTACAGGGTCAGCATGAACACAATGAAATGCTCTGGAATTCCCATTCTTTGTAAAGTTATCCATTAATTGTTATGAGTCACACATTCCAATTCATTTGCATAGCTAATAAAGCACAGGTAATCATCACGCTGATATTCTCTGATTTCAGACAAGACACATCTAACTACAACGATGATAGTCATTTGTTCATCATTACCTCTTCTGAATCCAGATTGGATTTCTGGTAGTTCCCTATCAATGTAGTGCAGTAACCACTTTTGAATTATCTTCCATAAATGTTTACTTGCATGTGATACTAATGATATTTTTTGTTAAGTTTAGCATTGTGGTGGATCACATTTCTTTTCAATGTGCATGCTGTTGTTGTTATCAGGTGCCATCAAGTCGGAACCAACTCATAGAGACCCCATGCACAGCAGAACGAAACAATGTCTAATCTTGAGCCAACATCCTCACCACTGCCACACTTGACCATCAATGATGCCACCTGGTCAATCCCAATGCTTATTGCTTATGGACTCATAGAAATTAGATGTGGAAGTGATCTTAAAGAACATTTTGTCCATTTCAAGCTTGGATTTAAGATTGGAAATCAGACCAAAGGGCATTTAATTCTACCATTTAAAAAATTTAGTACCCAAACCATGACTTTATCATGTGTAACCTGACCAAAGCTACACTTATGATGCAAAACCATAGCAAATAACGGAAATCTTGATAGTGAGCAAAGCTCCCCAAAAGTACATCTTTTTCTTTTGTTGGGAAAAACATATTCTGGGGAAATCTGAGATCTGTACTGTGAAGGATGTCTAAACAGTAACTTAAATTCCAACGCAATGACAGGATTTGTTTCCAGCTTTGGAGCTTGGTACCTGGAAGCTTAAAGAATCCTGGTCCTTCTGCTCTGTGCTTACACTGGGGGGAGTCACAACTCAACCATGAGCAAAGCTTTGGGGAAGAAGGACCCCAAAGAAGGACAGGGTGAATTGTCCTAGAGCATGGTTAGGAAAATAAAGGGGATTTGGTAACTGTACCCACAGTGACTGTGAGCATGCACATTCTGACATGAGGAGGCAGGAAAACACAACACTAAAGCTGTTGCCACTGCACTGATTCTGATCTATGACAATCCCATACATGTCAAGGTTGGACTGCTCTCTGAAATTACTTCACCTCGCCTTCCTCTACAGGTACCTATTGTTGGGTTTGAACTGGATAGAAGCCAAGAACTGAGTGGTTTGTACCACCCAAATACACTGGAACTTTACATGAAGTTTTGAAGGCCCCTTGTATAAAGCTAAGGAGTTCTGGTAGCACTGTGGATTAAACATTGGGCTTCTAACCATAAGGTTGAAACTTCAAGGCCACCAGATGAAGACGTAATTCTTCTGTAAAGAGAATTGCATCTTCTGTGAGTAGGAATAAACTCTTCAGCAATATCGTGGATTGGTATAAAGGCTGGAATCAAAGACTTGAGATAGACATAGAAACAATGAGAGTAAGCAGCCAGAAGCACAAAGTCAACTCCGAGAGGAACAGTACGAGCGGAAGGGGGAGGGGGGTGTGTCTACGGTGTCACTATTGAGACTTCCCTGGAATCTGCGCATTAGAGTCCAGACTGCTACTTTCAGCCCACCAAATCTTTCATGAATAATTTCAGAGTCACAATTACAAAAGGAAAATTCAATTAGGCTTTGTTGGGGTTATATCCCTGGCCCTTGATTTTAGGGAAGATGGGAAAGTTTTTATTTTTCATTTTCAAGTTTTACCATGAGAAGTAGATTCTGTACTGCCCCTAACAACACGTAGAAAGAAAAGCCTATAACATCAAAAATGATTTTCAAATATACTATGCCACCATTGTTGTTGTTGTTGTTGTGAAATGCCATCGAGTCAGTTCCAACCCATAATGACCCTGCATAGGGTTTCCGAGGAGCAGCTGGTGAGCTTGAACCACCGACCTTGCAGTTCACATGGCTCTGCAGTCTGGTGCATTAACCCTCAGCGCCACACCAAGACTCCATGCCACCATTAGCATTGAATAAAATACTAAATTAAGCTAAAAAATAGAAGATAGAAAAAGAATAGAGGGGAATTATGATATGTTTGGTCTTTGCCAAGTCTAGATTCAGAGCATATTCACGAACAGACAGGGTAGTCACTCAGGACAAATGTTCTTGAGGTATAACAGACTGCCGTTGTCTTGAAATTCCAATAATTTTATCTTTGAATTCGTGCACAGTCTAATATGAGTAAGCATCAATGGCTTGAAGCCTCAAATTAATCGCAACATGTCTGTCACTAACTTCACAACTCCCCAGGCCAGCTTGGCCACCACCCTGCTCAAAGCAACATGCCAGGCTCTTTGAGAGTCTACGCTCATTGTGACGCTGTAGGTTGATGCGTCAGACTGCAAAGCTGTATGAACTACAAAGTCAGTGGTTCAAGTTCACCAGCTGCTCCTTGGAAACCCTACAGGGTCGCTATGGGTCGGAATCGACTCAATGACACTTAACAACAACAAAAACTCAAAGCAACATGTCAGGCTCTTTGAGAGTCTATGTTCACCACAAGTAGCCCTGTGGAAACTAATCAGACCTAAATGCTGTCAGTGTTGTTAAGTGCCATCAAGTTGGTTTCAACTCAAAAGTGGCTCTGTGCCCAGAAAAACACAATACCATCTGGTTCTGTGTCATCCTCACAATTGTTTGACCCACTGTTGCTCTCACGGTGTCAATCCATCTCATTAGGGATCCCCCTCCTTTTCACTGACCTTCCACTTTTCCAAGTACGATGGCTGTCTCCTGGCACGGTCCCTCCTCAAAACATTTCCAGATAAAGTCTCACCCTCCTTCCCTCTAAAGCGCTCTGGTTGTACTTCTTCTAAAACAGATATGTTTATTTTTCTGGCAGTCCGTGTACTTTCAATATTCTTCTGCAACATCATACTTAAAGTGCATTTATTCTTCTACAGTCTTCCTTATTTATTGTCCAGCTTCTATGTTGGTATTAGGTGATTGGAAATAGCATTACTTGAATAAGGTTCACCTTAGATGTGAAGCTGACATGTTTGCTCTTGAATACTTTAAAGAGCTCTTTTGCAGCAGATTGACATAATGCAATACATCCACTAATTTCTTAATTGCTACTCCCATAAGTATTAAATGTGGATTCATAAACAAAGAATTATTTGACAACTTCCATCTTTTCTCCAGTTGTCATTATGTTATTTATTGATTCAATTGTAAGGATGTTTGTTTTCTTTGGAATGAGGTGCAAGAGACACTGAAGTTGTGCTCATTGATCTTCATCAGTATTACAAGTCCTCTTGGCTTCCAGTAAGCTATATTGTATGTATCATCTGAGTATTGCATGTTGTTAATGAGTCATCCTTCAGTCTTGATGTTGTTGTTGTTGTTGTTGTTGTTGTTGTTAGGACCATTGAGTCAGTTCCAACTCATAGTGACCCTATATAGGGTTTCTGAAGAGTGGCTGGTGAGTTTGAACCACAGACCTTACAAATCAAACCAACCTTTCAGTCCAGCACTTCTACAGTGCCACCCCAGGATGCCCTACAATACAAATACTACAATTTTTTAAAAAAAATATAATCCATCTTGTCAGATTATTATTTCAGATAATTCAACATACAGATTGAATAAATATGGTAAAAGGATACAACCCTAACTCACACCTTTCCTGATTTAATATTACTCATTATTCAAATTTATGCACCAACCACTAAAGCCAATGAAGATGAAATAGAAGAATTCTACCAACTTCTTCAATCTGAAATCCATCAAACATGCAATCAAGATGTATTGCTCATTGCTGGTGATTGTTGTGCAAAAGTAGGGAGCAAAGAGGAGGGACCAGTAGTTGGAAAATTTGGACTTGGTGATAGAAATG
>NW_006408562.1:16451578-16454519 GCF_000296735.1 Chrysochloris asiatica | reverse complement strand
GGTGGCATCATTGATGGACTCAAGTGTGGCAGCGGTAGTGAGGTTGGCCCAGGATCAGACATTGTTTCGTTCTGCTGTGCATGGGGTCACTATGAGTTGGTGATGACACACAGAGGGGATTGTAATCATTGCAACAGAACAATGAGTTGTAAAACCAATGTTCTCCCATGTGAACTATCAGTCAATTCACAATAAAAAAAATTTTTTTAATTAACTGATATCGCACCAATAGGTATGTGATTTATTTTTGTTTTGTTTTACTGATGCGATTTGTTGTTCTTATTGTTAAGTGCCATCCAGCCGAATCCGACCCATAGTGACCCAGTATTGGGTTACCTAGGAGTGGCTGGTAAGCCAACCTTGCGGTTCAAACGACTTTACAGTCCAGCACATTAACCCACAGGCCACACAAGGACTCCCATTTATGCAATGTTGTTGTTGTTAAGTGCTATTGAGTCAGTTCAGATCAACAGCAACCCTGTATAGAGTTTCCAAGGAGCAGCTGGTGTGCTTGAACCACTGACCTTGTAGATCAAACCAATTTTGCAGTCCAGTGCATTAATCCACAGCACCACAAATTATATTAATTGTTTCTGCAATGTTAAATTATCCTTGCATACCAGGTATGAATCCCACTCGCTCAAAATGCATTCTATTTTTGATTTATTGTTGAATTCTTTTAGCTAAGATTTTGTTGAGGATTTTTGTGTCTATGTTCATGAGGGCTATTGGTCTGTAATATTCTTTTTTCATGGGATCTTTATGGCTTTGGTGTCAAGATTATGCTTGCTTCAGACAGTACGTTTGAGAATATTCGATCCTTTTGTTTGTCTGAAACAGTTTGAATAGAATTGGTGCCAATTTTCCGATGAATGTTTGGTGGAATTCTTCAGTGAATCTGTCTGAGCCAGAGGTTTGTTTGTTTTCTTCTTTGAGAGGTTTTGTTTAGTTTTGTTTATGGTCCATTCAATTCCTTCTTTAGTGATGGGTTTGTTTCATTTCCTACCTCAAGATTTGTGCTAGATTCAGTAGGTCTTGTTACTAGAAATGTGTTCGTTTCTTATAGATAGTCAAATCTGTTGGAGTATAATGTGCTGGACTGCAAGGTCAGTTGAACCTCAAGGTTGGTTCAAACTCACCAGCTGCTCCTCAGAAACCTTTATAGGGTTGCTATGGGTAAGAACTGACTCTATGGCTCTTAGCAACAACAAACAACATGCTTCCTTATCTTATTTTGTTAAGTGCCATCCAGCCGAATCCGACCCATAGTGACCCAGTAATTATCCCTTTTTATATCAGTTGATATGTTTTGACATCACTCATCTTATTTCTTTTTCATATAATTTTCATCTACTCTTTTTTTCCCTTAATTTTGTAAGTAGTTTGTGATTTTTGTTAATATTTTAGAAAAACCAATTTCTTTCTACTGCTTTTCTGGTTTCTTTTTCACTTATTTCTCTTCTAATCTTAATTCCACCCATTACTATGGAGGCTATAAGCTTGTCTTAAAAACATTTTTCTCTGTTGCTTCTTTTCTAATTATCAACATTTGTGGGGACACTTTCAATTTTAATTATTTTTTTTATTTTTTAATATGTGCATTTATTATTATAATTTGATTCATAGACATTGCTTTTGTTATGTTCCAAAAGGTCTGGTATGTTTTATTTTCATAAGATTCAAATATATTTTTTTGAAATTTCACTTCTTATTTCTTCTATTACCCTGTATGTTTTAACCAGGGTGTTATCCATTTTCCATGCATTTTAGTTCCTTGTTCTTTGCATTATTGGTTCCAAATTTTATAGAGATCCTAGATGTTTTGTACTATATTTATGTTTTTAAATTTGTTATGGTATTTTTGTAGCTGTACATATAGTCTTTTCTGAGGAATGATCCATGTGTCCTTGAGAGAAATTTATATTGAGTTTCTGTTGATTGGAGTACTTGTATCTGTCTATGAGATCAAGTTCATTTACTTTACTAGTTTATCTTCCAGTAGTTTTGCTGAGTTTTGTTCTAGATGTTCTGTACATCACCAAAAGAGTTGCGTTAAATTCTCCTACTACTATTGAGGAGTTGTCTATTTGTCTTTTTAATTTTGTTAAAGGTTGATTTGCTTATTTGGTGGCTGTTTTATTTTATGTGTAGATATTTATTATGGGTATGATGTATAGATTAATAATTATATAATGCTATTTTTGCCTGATGTCTGCTTCTCAGTAATTGATATTACTACTACTACTTTATTTTTTTTAATTCCCATTTGTTTGTTGTATTTTTCCATCCTTTAATTTAATTTTATATTTGTGTCTAATGTGTGTGTGTCGCTTTCAGGCATTCTATTAATGGATCCTGTTTTCTTATCAATGTTGCTAATCTCTTTCTTTTGACTGATACATTTAATCCATTTACATTTCATGTAGTAATTAATAGTATGATTTTCAATACATAAAGTAAAAGGTCATTAAAAAGGCAGAAATGAAAGAAGATCAAGATGGATGTCAGAAGGGACTGAAACTTTCTAAAGAAACTGGAGCAACTGAGGATAGAGAGAAACACTGTTAACTGATGATATATGGAGGGGATAATAATCAGTGTAATGAAACAAGCTATATGAATGGTTGAATGTGAAGCTGATGATGTGCCCTGTAAACTTTCACTCAATCCAAAATAAAAGCATTTAATTAAAAAAAAGAAAGAAAGAAACTAGAGCACCTGGTTAGAAAACTTCAAAAATCTAACGGGGCAACTTGAGAAGATAAATTAAAGTATTATAATGAAATGTGCAAATATTTGGAGTTAGAAAACCAAAAGGGAAGAATACACTCAGTATTTCTCAAGCTGAATGTCCTAAAAAAACAAATTCAAACCACTACTTACTACACTGACAGATGTAAAAAGCATCAAAAGAAAATGGAAGAAATATAGTCACTATACC
>NW_006408562.1:16448599-16450063 GCF_000296735.1 Chrysochloris asiatica | reverse complement strand
AAAAAAAGAAAAAGAATGTTTTGAGGAAGGTAGTCAAAGCATTAGCAGAAACTGTCAGGGAAAACTTCACCAGAGATTCCCTCTACACCCTGACAATACTCCAACTCATTAATTTTTCTAATCAAACAAGGAGAAATTTGTGAGAATTTGACTGGGATATCATTAGGTATTCACTTACAGTCCAGTTTTGGCTCCTTCTGGCTTCTTTTTTGTATCATAATACCAAGAACATTTTTAGAGACTGTCACTTTTCTTCAGTAAGTAATGTAAAGAAAACTGTATTGACATGGTTAAATTTTGAAGACCTCAGTTCATTAACAGTTGACTAAAATGGCTGGTATCATCATTTATAAAAGTGTCTTGAACTTAATGGAGTTTACTTTGAGAAATAAAACACACACAAACACACACATATATATAAATTATATGTGTGTATGTTCCATTATTCCATGAGTTTTATGAAGTACCTTCCTGTTACCTAAATAATTCCTCTTCCCTTTTTCTTTTCCTCTGGTCCCTAATTGTTCTTGTCCCCAGTAACCACTGTTATATTCTATTCACTATCATTCTCTATTCCAGATACCTCATATTAAAGAAATCATGCAAATGCACTCTATTTATTTCAGTTGTTTAAACTGTTACACAACCTTCCAGTTCATCTTAATTTCTCCTTTCTATAGATACCTTTTCTCATAATTCTAGCTAGTCCTCATTGACCTCTGTCAAGACCCACAAAGTATCTGTTTACTGTTTTCATATTGAATGAATCTTATTCTATTGGACCCTTCTGAAGGATTGGTGGTCAGTCTTGACTGCCAAATGTTCTAGAGCTATTCTGTTACAAATTCTATGAGCTATGTGTCTTGCACAGAGGCTGTCAACTCATTTGTAATAGATTCTGCAACATACCTAGGCAAGTTGCTGATTTTCAGGAATAAACTCCAGGCCAAGAACATTTGTACCTTATTTGAATTAAAAACAACCACTTAGAGTATTTAAAATAAATTGAAGCTGAAAGTCATCTCATGTATACTATATTAAGAAAAACTGGAATCTTATTTTTTACAGGGAGAACATAATAAAAACAACATTGATGGACTTTCTCACATGATGAGTACTAAAACACTGTTGTTGTTGTTGTCAGGTGCCATCAAGTCGGAACCGACTCATAGCGACCCCATGCACAGCAGAACGATACAATATCCGATTCTGGGCCAACCTCACTACCGCCGCTACACTTGACGCCATCAATGATGCCACCTAGCTGATCCATCTCATTGGGGGGGTCTTCCTCTTTTTCTCTGACCCTCCACCTTACCCAGCATGACATCCTTCTCCAGCGACTGTTCTCTCCAGACAATGTGCCCAAAGTATGAGAGACGAAGCTTAGCCATCTTGGCCTCCAAGGAGCACTCTGGTTGTACTTCTTCCAAAACAGATCTATTGGTTCTTTTGGCAGTCCAT
>NW_006408562.1:16444484-16448294 GCF_000296735.1 Chrysochloris asiatica | reverse complement strand
TTTTGTTAATTTATTTGTTTTCAAATATGAGAAGAGAGAGTGAATAAGTTAAGGAACTGGGCATATACTAATTAAATCACTTTAATAAGAGAGGCAGATATGCCAAATGCGCACGATTTCAAGAAGAAGAATTAATAGGGATGCCACTTAGTAGTTTTCAACATTAATCAAACATCCCTGATATCATCAAGTTGGTTCCCACTCAGTGACGTTACCTACAACAGAACAAAACATTGTCTTGCCCTTCTCCATTCTTACAATCATTGCTCAGCTTGAGCCCATTGCTGCTGCCACTGTGTCACTTAATCTTGTTGGGTTCTTCCTCTTTTTCACTGACCCTTGACCTTAGGAAGCACAATGTCCTTCACCAGGTACTGGTTCCTCTCGGTAATTATCCAAAGTATAAGATCCAAAGTTTCATCATCCTGGCTTCTAAGAAGCCGCTGGCTGCATTTACCTACACAGATTTGTTTGTTCTCCTTGCAGTCCACGGTACTTTTAATATTCTTCAACTCCATAACTCATTCATTGTCCAAATCTCACATGCATGCAAAGCTTGAAAATCCCCATGGCTTATGTCAGAAGCACCTTAGTCCTCAAACTGACATCCTTGCTCTTCAACACTTTAAAGAGGTCTGTGCAATAGATTTGTCTAATGTAATAATTTGTCCAATTTCTTGGCTGTTGTTTCCATGTGTATCAATAGTGGACCCAAGCAAAATGAAGTCTTTAACAACTTCAATCTTTCCCCCATTTATCATGATGTTATTTCTGGTCCAGTGGTGAGAATGGCCAGGTATCGTCTCTCATACTTCAGACTTATTATTAGAAGAGATAAATCCCTGGAGAAGGACATCGTGCTTGCTAAAGTGGAAGATTAGATAAAAAGAGGAAGACCACCAATAAAATGGATTGGCACAGTGGCAACAGCAATGGGAGCAAGTGTAACAGTGATTGTAAGGTTGGCACAGAACTGGGCAGTGTTTCATTCTGTTGTGCGTAAGTTAGCTATTGTTGTTGTTGTTATGCGCCGTGGAGTGGGTTCCGATACATAGCGACCCTGTACAGGGTTTCCAAGGCTGTACATCTTTACAGGAGCAGAAAGCCTCCTCTTTCTCCCGCAGAACAGCTGTTAGTTTCGAACTGCTGACCTTGAGGTTAACAGCCCAATAGTCAGTACCAACTCCATGGCATCTAACAAGAAGTAGGATAAACACTACATTGTTAACTTCAAGGCTGTTCAAATTCACCAGTTGCTCCTCAGAAACCCTATACAGGGTAGATTTGAGACAGAACCTAATCCAGAGCACTTAACAACAAGTTCTTCTGAACAGCATGACTTCAAGCCTAAATCAAACTCCATTTTACATTAATTTACAATTTTCATTTCTACCTTTCTAAAGAAATTTCTTCTGCATGATTTTCCTTTTCAAAGTGTTAGTGTTTGAATAACAAAGCAGACAAGAAGCAGAATTTCTAACCTAGATGAACAATTGTTTAATACCTGTTAAACCTATTATCTGAGTTGCTCCTTGAATCACTTGGTGAATTTTTTTATGACATCTTCACTTCTTCCCAGACAGATCAACAATATTTTACAATTCAAAGACTTTAGATTAAAGTTGATTCAGCATTCTTCTTTTCTTAACCAAATGAATTTATTTTTACATTTCAAGGTCTTCAACTAAAATAGACAATCAATCACAAGTCCCCAGGTCAAATTGTTTATTTAGTGTGCTTTAGGAACACTGCCTCAGTCAAATGCATTAATGCTTGGCTAGGAATTATTGTTAAGATACTGAATAATATGATGCTTTGTAATTTTTCCTCCCTTCTCAAGCAATACCATTTGTTGTTGTTTTTTGTTTTGCTTTCATTCATTCATTTTTTTTATTGTGATTTTGATAAAAGATTATACAGAAAATTGAATTTCCATTCAGAAATTCATACTCACTTCTTTTGTTTTGTTTTTGAGACATGGACTCAGTTCCCACAACAAAAGAGCACCTGTCCCTCCTCCTCTTCCCTTTGTTAACATTTCCCTTCATCCTTCATTCCCATCCCTTCCTGTTTTATGTGCTATGTTGTTGCTATTAAGTGACTTTGAGTCAGTTCCAACTCAAAGTGACTTTATTGGGTTTCAGAGAAGTAACTGGTGGGCTTGAACTGGCGACCTGGTAGTTAACAGTCCAATGTGTATCCTAGAGCATCATTGGGCAAGTCATGCCATTTTGATTTTGCATGGCTGATTGTTATAAAGAGTGCATAACACCTTGGTGATGTTGTTGTTCAGTGCTAACAAAACATGTTGGTTTTGACTTACAATGACTTATATAGGGTTTCTGAAGAGTGGCTGGTAAGTTTGAACTACCGACCTTGCAGTTGGGAGTCTAGTGCTTATCCTTCAGCTCCAATCCAGATATTGCTCACCTTTTAAGTCTAACTATTGTTTGTCTAAAGTTGAGCTATGGGGGTGAGTTCAGTTCCAGACTTGAAGGGTTTCTAAGGACCATGTTCTCCAGGCTCCATCAGTTTCTATCAGACCACTAATTCAGGCTCTTTATAAGATTTTGAGTTTTAGTTCACATTTTATTCCCTCTTCATCCAGGACCTCTACTGTGATCCCTTTCTGAGAAGTCGACAGTGGTAACCAGGCACCAACCAGTTCTGGTCTCAGAGTATGAAAGCAAAGGTTTGCATGATCCATTAGTTCTATGGACTAATTGTTTCTTTGTGTCTTTGTAATTCTTCACACTATTTGCTCTGTATGAAGAGTGATCACTACTCGCACATTAGTTTTAAAACCCAAGTCCCTGTTCATTAAAGTGAGATGTAGAGCATTATCTGGGTGGGCTGGTGTTGGTCTTAGGTACTATCCAGTTCATTCTGACTCATAGAGACCCTCTGCACAACAGAAGAAAGTGCTGCCCGGTTCTAGTTCGCCCTCACAATTGATGTTACCTATGATGTTATTGACGTCCTGGAGTGGCGCTGTGGGTTTATGTTCTGGACCGCAAAGCCAGTTTGAATTGCAAGGGCAGCGGTTCAAGCTCACCAGTTGCTCCCTGGAAATGCTATACAGACAGGGTCACTATGGGTTGGAACCGACTCTACGGCACTTAACAACAACAACAACATGATGTCATCATTCCAATGGACTATGTTATGCCAATTGACCTTGTTGTTAAGTGCCACTGAGTCCATCATGACTCATGGGGACCTGTATAGTGCTACCAAGGAGCAGCTGGCAGGTTCGAACCAACAACCTTGTGGTTAGGAGTCCAGTGCTTATCCTTCTGTGCCACACAAGGACTATGCCAATTGGCCTTAGTGTCCGAGAAGTCTATGGTTCTGAGCTCATAACCCCAGCAATTTAATCCTCAGAGTGTTTGGTTATCCAGTTATGAGGGTTTGGGGGTTTTCTTTCCCTTTAAATTGAGGTACAATCGATGCTAAAGGCTATAGTCTTTGATTTCATCAGTGAGTATTTTAAGTTCTCTTTGCTTCCAATAAGCAAAGTTGTATCATCTGCTTGTTTCCAATCGGTTGGCCAGACAGCTGTCTTCAATATCACAGATTGTTAATGAGTCTTACTGCAATCCTGATGCCACATTCTTCTTCATACAACCCAATTTCTATTATTATCTCAGCATGCAGATTGAATAAGTATGGTGAAAGAATAAAACCCTGATGCACACCTTTCCTCATTTTAAACCATTCAGTATCCCCTTGTTATGTTCTACCAAATCCATCTTAGTCTATGTATAGGTTCCTCAAAACACAATTTGGGGTATAGAATATTCATTCTTC
>NW_006408562.1:16442702-16443659 GCF_000296735.1 Chrysochloris asiatica | reverse complement strand
AGAGGGTTTCTATGAGTTGGAACTGACTCAATGGCACCTAATAACAGCAACCACATGTAGTTTTCATCGCATTGCTTCCTGCGTGCTGTGCTGTGTTGGTGGATTTATTTATAGTACATATAAATACATGAATAGAAATATCTTGTCATGACTATATATATATATGTTTGCGAGTATAGTCCCATTTGCTTTCCCAAACATTTTCATTAATCGTGTTGTTCAGCTCCAGCGTCTATATATCTAGTCACAGATCATTATTTCTGTTATTTCAGGACTGTGTATGCAATATTATTTCCCTATGTTGTTTACAACTCTTGAGCTCCTCCTAGTATCTTCTTTCTTTGATCACATTGTACTGATCTCCTTATTGTATCTTACCTTTACTTTTACCCAATTAATATGTTGATAACCACAAGGTTAGCAACTTGAATCTACCCGTCGCTCTGTAGGGGAAAGATTTGGTTTTCTGCTCACATAAAGATTTATAGTCTCAGAAACCCTATTCAGAGTCACTATGAGTTGGAACCAACACAATGGCACACAACCACTATCACCACTACCGTCTTAAGGTTAATGGTTTACTCACTTTTACCCTTTACTCCCACCACTTGTTTGTCAGTTTGCCATACTGTGGTGGCTTGTGCGTTGCTGTGATTTTAGAAGCTATGGCATAGGTATTTTAAATACCAACAGGGTCACCCACAGTAGTGGTTACAGCTGAGCATCCAGACAAAGACAGATTAGGAACACTGTCAGAGCAAAGACCAGAAGAGTTGTGGGATGACATCAAGATCATCATACAGGATAATAGCAAAAAGGTCATTAAGACAAAAAACCAAAATGGATTTCAGAAGAAACTCTGAAACTTGCTCTCCAGCATATAGATACTGAAGCAAATGGAAGAAATGAGCAGAAAAAGGGCTGAATAGAAAATTGCAAAGGTCTGTTGGAAGAGAC
>NW_006408562.1:16441255-16442097 GCF_000296735.1 Chrysochloris asiatica | reverse complement strand
AATGAGTGTTCTTGAACACTTGATTGTGCTCATGAAGAACCTGTACATAGAATAAGAGGTAGTTGTTCAAACAGAATGAGGGAATGGCTTAAAATCAGCAAAGGTGTACACCAGGGATGTATTCTTTCACCATATTTATTCAATCTGTATGTTGAGGAAATAATCTGAGATACTGAATTATATGAAGAAAACATGGCAACAGGATTTGAAGAAGACTCGTTGACAAACTGCAATATGCTTGCTGAAAGCAAAGAGTAGTTAAAATATTTACTGATGAAGATCAAAGACTACAGCCTTTGATATGGGCTGCTCTTCAATGTAGATTTTTAAAAATCTTCACCATTGGGCCAACAAACATTCATATAGATGAAGAAAAGGTTGAAACTGTGAAAGACTTAATTTTGCTTAGATCAACCATCAACACTCATGGAAGCAGCAGTGAAGAAACCAAAAGACATATTGTATTAGGCGAATCTGCTGCACAAGACCTCTTAAAAGTGTTCAAGAGCAAAGATGTCCTTTGAGTACTAAGGTGCATCTGAACCAAACCATGGTATTGTCAATAACCATATATGCACGTGAAAGTTAGACAGTGAATAAAGAAGAACATAGAAGAATTGATTAATTTGAGTTATGGTGTTGGAGAGAATACTAAAAGTTCCATGGATTGCCAAAAGAACAAATCAATCTGTGCTGGAAGAAGTGCAGCCAGAATGCTCCTTGGAAGCCAGAATGACCAGACACTGTCTCTCATACTTCGAACAAGTTATTATGAGGGAGCTAGTCCCTGGAGATGGATATCATGTTTGTTAAAGTGAAGGGTCAGAGAAAAAGAAGAAGAC
>NW_006408562.1:16434798-16440470 GCF_000296735.1 Chrysochloris asiatica | reverse complement strand
TGCTGGTTGTACTTCTTCCAAGATAGATTTGTTAGTTCTTCTGGCAGTCCAAGGTAATTTCAATATTCTTCACCAACACCACAACTCAAATGTATCAATTCTAAAGTCTTCCTTATTCATTGTCCAGCTTTCATATGCTATATTGCTGTTGTCAAGTGTCTTTGAGTTGGTTCTGACTCATAAGGACCCTATGAGTATAGGGTTTCCAAGGAGGGACTTGTTGGTTTGAACCATCAACCTTTTGGTTCACCATTCAGTTCTTATCCTACAGTACTACTCCAGGACTCCCATATGCATATTATTGTTGTTAAGTGCTGTTGAGTCAGTTCTGACTCATAATAACACTGCATCGGGTTTCTGGAAAGCAGTTGGTGGGTTTGAACCACTGACCTTATGGTTCACAGTCCAGTGCTTATCCTATAGTGCCACATGAGGCAATTGAAAATACCATGGTTTGAGTCAAACACACCTTAGTTCTCAAAGTGGTATCTTTGTTCTATAACACTTCAAAGAATTCCTTCATGGCAGATTTGCCAATGCAGTATGTCCTTTGATTTATCCATTGATGTTTCCTTGAGCATTGATTGTGGATCCAAGTAAAATGAAATCCTTGATGATTTTAATCTTTTCTCTGTTTATGTTGTTTATTGGTCCAGTTGTGAATATGTTAATTTTCTTTACATTTAAGTGCATTCCATACTGAAGGCTGTAGTCTTTGATCTTCATCAGTATTTTAAATCTTCACTTTCAGCAAACATGCTGTGAAACATAGACATTGTTAATGAGCCTTGACTGAATGAGAACATGATCAGATGTAGATGATGTCAGCAAGGAAGTGGAGAGTGGGTCAATAGAAGGAGAGAATGAGATCTGAAGGAACATTTGTGGTGAAGAGTTCTAGGGCACCTCCTAATAAGAAGAGATATAGATAAAATTGAGAACTTCCCTTTGAAAGTTGGAATTCATGTCCTTGGGTTTAAATAATATTCCTTTGGTTGTTTCTCCAGCTAGGTGCTATGGACTCACTTCTAATTTATGGGGACCTTATGCAAAATAGAATGAAGAATTGTCAGGTTCACTTGTCACATTTGATCAATTGTTGCTGTCACTGTTCCAATTCCAGGGAATACCAGAGAGAGCTACTTTTAGAATACCTGAGATCCTCACGAGCATGTCCTGACCAAAGGACATACTTGCATTATCTCGATCTCAGTGTAATAATGGTGAGGCTATCAAGATTGCATCTAAGAAAACAGACCAAACTGTTCTTCTAGAACATGAAGATCTTGCACAATAGAATAGCCTAACTTTTAAAAATTCTATTCCTAGTTCTTTGAAAAACATGAGTTTTGTTATTGCAATAGCTGCTTTGCTTTGTAAGTAAGCAATGGTTGTCTTAAATTTACCTGAATCTGGCTTTGGGCAGAACTGTAATTCAAAGAGCCAGGCCTTCTTTGAATTTCAAGTGAGTCAAAGGATCTGTCTTGGGATCTGCCACAAGAGACCATGATTGCAAGTCATTTTCCTAACTAAATATAGAACTTGTTGACCAGATGAGCCATTCCTATTCCTAGATTGGTAAAAATTTAAGAGGTAAATAATTCAAATGGAAGTTGGAGGAGTCACAACAACAAGAAAGATAAAATTAAAATCCAGTTTCCTAAATAGTTCTATTTTAATATCAATCTCCAGATGGTCAGAAACATCAATGGTTGTAAACATATACGCAAGTAAATAAATTGTCTAATATGGTATTAATTGTCAGCATCACTGATTTTAATCATTTAATGCTTGTTAACTAAAACAGACATTGATGTGTAAATTTTTTAAAATTTAGCAACCTAAACTACACCAAGGAGACAAGTAAACATAGATTATTATATAAAATGTCCATTCATCACTTAGTTTATATTATGTAAGATTTGTTGATGAGATGAAGTGGATAACACTTCTCTTCTAACTTCACCTTTCCATGTTCCCTTGTTCTTCTTTATGGGTTTGCTTCAGCAAAGTACAGTCTCTTCCTTAATATAATTTTCAAATAAATTGAAGTTATTAGGTATAGAGTAGTTTAGAATCATTTCCTCTTATATTCTTGACTTTTCTTGGGTGAGGAAGATGTGGCAGAAAGATTATTGTGAATGTGAGTGTGTCTATCTTTCTAATATTTATGGTATAAAAATTGTTTACACAATATTTTCCAGGTGAAGTTCACAGATGAAATAAAATAACAAAAGTTTATTGTTGAAAGAGGGATGTTTGAGTTTCAAAGGAGGAAAAGTGACTGGTGAGAGTAAGAAAAGTGACTGGTGAGTTAGTGGCCCGGGTAGTGTGCCAGTGGTAGTCCATTATAGAGAAGGCAGTGTACACATCACTGAGATTAGAGAAAGGTCTTTGGAGTCAAATAGAATTCACTGAGAAGCATTTCCATGTTCATTGAATGAGAGAATGATCAGATGTAGATGATGTCGGCAAGGAAGTAGAAAGTGGGTCAATATAAAGAGAAAGAAGTCTGAAGAAACAGAGTTCTATGGTACTTCTAAATAACAAGGGATGTAGTTAAAATAGATAACTTCTACTTGAAAGTTGGGACTCATATCCTCACATTTAAATAATATTGCTTCGATTGTTTCTCTAGCTAGGTGCTATGGACTCACTTCAGATTTATGGAGACTTTATGTACAATAGAATGAAGCATTGTCTGGTTCTATGGCATCTTCTCACTTGTCGTATTTGATCCATTATTGCTGCCACTGTTCCAATCCTGGAGAATACCAGAGAGGGCTACTTTTAAAACACCTGAGATCCTCATGAGCATCTCCTGACCAAAGGACATACTTGCATTATCTCTTTCTCAGTGAGGTAATGGTGAGGCTTGTCAAGATTACATCTAAGAAAACAGACCAAACTCTTCTTCTAGAACATAAGGATCTTGCACAATAGAATAGTCTAACTTTTTTTAAATTCTATTTAATTCTAGTTCTTGGAAAAAACATGATTTTTGATATTGCAAGTGCTGCTTTGCTTTGTAAGTAAGCAATGGTTGTTGTAAGTTGACCTGAATCTGGCTTTTAGCAGAGCTGTAGTTCAAAGAGCCAGGTCTTCTTTGGATTTCAAGTGAGTCAAAGGATCTGTCTTGGGATCTGTCACAAGAGACCATGAGTACAAGTCATTTTCCTAACTAAAGATAGAACTTGTTGACCAGATGAGCCATTCCTATTCCTAGATTGGTGAAAAGTTAAGGGGTAAATAATTCAAATGGAAGTTGGAGGAGTCACAACAACAAGAAAGATAAAATTAAAGTTCAGTTTCTTAAATCGTTTTATTTTAGTATCAATCTCCAGATGGTCAGATACATCAATGGTTGTAAATATATACGTAAGTGAATAAAGTGTCTAATACTGTATAATCGACAGTATCATGGGTATATATCATTTAATGCCTGTTAACCAAAACAGGTATTGATTTGCAAAATTTAAAAATTCAGGAACGTAAGATACATCAAGGAGACAAATAAGCATATACTATTATCAAACTCAAATGATATGAAATGTCCATATATCACTTATTTTATATTATGCAAGATTTGTTGATGAGATGAAATGGAAAATACTTATCTTCTAACTTCATCTTCCCATGCTCCTTTTTTCTTATTTCTTTGTTTGCTTCATCAAAGTACAGTCCCTGCCCTAATAGAATTTCTATGGTAAATTGAAGATATTAGGTATGTAGTAGTTTGGAGTCATTTCCTCTTCTATTGTTGTATTTTTTGGAGGTGGGGAAGATGTGGCAGAGAGATTATTGTGAATGTGCGTGTGTCTATCTGTCTTTCTAATATTTAAGGAAAAAAATTATTAAATATTTTCCAGATGAGTTCTACAGGTCAAATAAAATAACAAAAGTTTATTGTTGAAAGGACAATGTTTGCATTTCAAAGGGGAAAAAGTGACTATTGAGTTAGTGGCCAAGGTAATATGCCAGAAGTTCATTGTAGAGAAGGCAGTGTACACATCACTGAGATTAGAGAAAGGTCTTTGGAGTTAAATAGAATTAGCTGAGAAGCATTTCCATGTTCACTGAATGAAAGAATGATAAGATATAGGTGATGTCAACAAGGAAGTGGAGAGTGTGTCAATATAAAGAGAGAGAAGCCCTGAATGAACTTTTGTGGCATGGAGTTCTATGATACTTCCAAATAAGAAGGGATGTAGATAAAATAGACAACTTCCACTTGAATGTTGGAACTCATGTCCTCAAATTTAAATAGTATTGTTTCCATTGTTTCTCTTGCTAGGTGTTAAGGACTGAATTCTGATTTATGGGGACCTTATGTACAATAGAATGAAGCACTGTCTGGTTCTATGCCATCCTCTTACTTGTCATGTTTGATGCATTGTTGCTGCCGCTGCTCCAATCCCAAGGATTACTGCATCTTCTGACCAGAGGACATACTTGCATTTTCTCTATCTTGGTGTAGTAATGGTTAGGCCTGTCAATATTACATCTAAGAAAACAGGCCAAAGTGTTCTCCTAGAATGTAAAGATCTTGCACAACAGAATATTCTAACTTTTGTGAATACTATATCTAGTTCCATGAAAAACACGGTTTTTGTTATTGCAATAGATGCTTTGCTTTGTAAGTAGACAATTGCCTAAATTGACTTCAATTTGACTTTTATCAGAGATGAATTTCAAAGAACCAGGCACTCTTTGGATTTCACATGAATCAAAGTATCTATCTCGTGGTCCATTTGTCACGGGAGACCATGATTGCAAGTTATTTTCCTAACAAAAGGTAGAGCATATTGTCCAGGTGAACAATTTATAAACTGGTGAGAAATTAAGGATTAAATCCTTCAAATGAATGTTGAAGAAATCACAACAATAAAATAGATAAAATTAAAATTCAGTTTCTTAAATCATTCATTTTAATATCAATCTCCAGGTGGTCTGAAATATCTATGGTCCTAAACCATGGTAAGTGTATAAATTGTCCTATCCAGCATTAATTGTTCATGTCACTAGGTAACATCATTTAATACTTATTAACTAAAAATGTTATTGGAATAAGGAAAGGAATACTACTTCTGAACTACTAGCCACTGAAAATCTTATGAATAGCAGTGACTCACTGTCAGACAGCACCAGAATATTGAATATTGAAACATAATTAATAGCACCAGAATATTGTCAGATATAGTGCTGGAAGATACGCTGCTCAGGTTGGAAGACACTCAACATATGACAGGGTAAGAGTTGCCTGCCCAAATTAGCCTTGGCTGTGATGACACAAATGCAGTGAAGCTTTCAGGAACTTTATTTGTTAATGGAGTAGAACTCAAAATGAGGAGAAACAGCTACAAGTATCCATTAATAATCAGAACAGGGAATGTATGAATACAAATCTAGGAAAGTTGGAAGTTGTCAAAATGAAATGGAATGGAATGCATAAGTTTATGCACCAAACAATAAACACAATGATGATGAAACTGAAGAATTCTACCAACTTCTTCAGTTTGAAATTGATAAAGCATATAATAAAGACACTGATAATTACTGGTGATTGGAATGCAAAGGTTGGAAATAAAAAGGATCAGTAATTGGAAATATAGCTTTGGTGATATAAATGATGCTAGAGATTGCATGATACAATTCTGAAAGACCAATGACTC
>NW_006408562.1:16431970-16432962 GCF_000296735.1 Chrysochloris asiatica | reverse complement strand
TCTTCATCAGTAAATGTTTTAAGACCTCTTCACTTTCAGCAAGCAAGGTTGTATCATCTGCATATCACAGGTAGTTAATGAGTCTTCCTCCAATCCTGATGCCACGTTTTTCTTCATAGAACCCAGCTTCTCGTTTTATTTGCTCAGCATACAGGTTGAATAAGTATGGCGAAAAAATACAATCTTGTCACACACCTGGCAGGGGCCATGTCATCAAGGAACGGAACGGCGGGGGACCCTACACATGAAGGATTCATTGTTAAGCAAGACCACAACGAGTCTCTCCTTGGAAGGCAAGGCCCCAAGAGAATTCTCATGCAAGGGCCCTGTGGTTCTTGTTTTTTCTTTTTTATGATTCTTGTTTGTTTTTTTTTTCTTTTTTATGAATAAGCTCATTTTTTATTTTTCTTGATTTTATTATAGAAGTTTTTTCAGTAGATTTTTCAATAATCATATTAAGGATTAAAATTACAGTTAGATACCTTCACACCATATTCAATCATGTGTAGTTACAGTTTGCTTTTTACATTAACAATAAGTTTCACCATTAGGAAAAATCACACTAGCTAAAATACTGCCAATTCAAGTTTAAGATTACAATCAACATTGTATGTAGTTTCAGTTAGGGACATTAAGACTTCTAGAAAATAGCTAAGATGCAATTAAGGGCTGTGGGAACACATAAGAATATAAGTAGAAATTTAACTAGATGTTTTTAGATAGAGATATTGTTAGCATAGGGAAGTTGTTTTCATTTATTCATAACCATAAAACTTTAAGTACTTTTTATATTCTTGTTTTTACTGTTAAATCAATTATGAGTAACTGATATGTATGACCAGTTATGGAAAAAAAATAATGTTTTGATTGTGAATTGTAATTAATGAATCTGTAGAAAATAATAGATGAGGGTAGGGATAGAAGTTAAGATTTAGAACTTTGTTTGAAGGTTAACTTGACATTTTAGGGAGGATTAGAGAAAAACAGAATCA
>NW_006408562.1:16397309-16429160 GCF_000296735.1 Chrysochloris asiatica | reverse complement strand
GTCTTGAATTAGAAAGCAATGGATTTCGTGATTCTCCTACAAATTCTCCTAGCTGTAAGCCTTCCAATCTTCTAAATATTCCTTTATGTGTGGTTCAGAGTTCTAGCACCATCCCCTGAGCCTGCTTGGCCCGGTATTCTGTGTTGTTGGTGATGGAGCTCCTCACTGCACGTCTACCCAATTCGCCATCTTGATCATATTACTGACATCAAATGGTCCTTGACTGATCACAGAGAATACCAGAAAGATGTTTACCTGTGCTTTATTGACTTGCAAAGACTTTTAACTACGTAAATCATGGCAATCTATGGGCAAAACAGTAGCAAATGAGTATTACAGAACACATAATGGTTCTCATAAAGAACCTGTGCACAGACGAAGAGGCAGCTGTTAAAACAGAACAAGAAAACACTAAATGGTTTAGAATCCAGAATGGTGCATGCCAGCATTGTTTTCTTTCACCACATTTATTTAATCTGTATGCTGAGAAAATAATCTGAGAAGCTGGATTATATGAAGAAAAACGTGGCATCAGGATTGGAGGAAGATTCATGAACAACCTGTGATATGCAGATAATAAAACCTTACTTTCTGAAAGCAAAGAAGACTTAATACTAACTAATGAAACTCATAGACAACAGCCTTTGGTATGGGGTGCACCTCAATCTAAAAAAGACAAAAAAATCCTCACTGCTGAGCTAATAAATCACATAATGATAAATGGAGACAAGATTAAAGTTGTCAAAGACTTCATTTTGTTAGATCCACCATCAGTACTCATGGAAGCAGCAGTCAAGAAATAAATCAACATATTGTATTAGGCAATGCTACTGTACAATACCTCTTTAAAGTGTTCAAGAACAAAGATGTCAGTTTCATGACTAAAGTGCATCTGATCCAAGCCATGGTCTTTTCAATTGTATCGTATGCATGTAAAAGTTGGAAAATGAATAAGGAAGACCATAGAAGAATTGGTGCATTTGAGTTATAGTGTTGGAGAAGAATTTTAAAGGTACAATGAACTGTCAGAGGAGCAAACAAATATGTGTTGGAAGAAGTACAGCCAGACTGCTCCTTATAAGCCAGGATGGCCAGACTTCATCTTTCATACTTCAGACACAATTATCAGGAGGAACCAGTCCGTGAAGTAGTGCATCCTGGTTAGCAAGGCGGAGGGTCAGTAAGAAAGTGGAAACCCCCAATGAGATGGATTGGTACAGTTGCAGCAGCAATGGACTTAAGCATAACAGCAATTATGTGAAGATGGCACAAGGCTGGGTTGTGTCTCATTCTGTTGTGGGTCAGAACAACTCAATGGCACCTAACAACAACAATGATAGAAAAGGGCATGTTTGACTTTCACAGGGCATAGAATGATGGGTGAAAATAAGTCTATTGAGTGAGTGACCAGGGTAGTGTGCCAAGAGAAGTTCATCATAGAGAAAGTAATGGACACGTCATGGAGACAGAATCGGCTGAGAAGCATTTCCATGTTCAATGAATGAGAGAATGATCAGATGTGGATGATGTCAGTAAACAGATGGAGAGTAGGTTAATGTGTGCATATAATGATCTGATGGAACAAGTTCGGTATAAAGTTTTATGCTACCTCCAGAATATTAATGGTTGTAGACAAGATAAAGAGCCTCCATTTGAAAGACCTCCATTGGAACTCATATCTTCAAGTTTAAATTGTATTGCTTAGGATCCTATAGAGCTAATTCTGATTTGGGGGAACCCTATGCCCAATAGAATGAGACACTGTCTGGCCCTCAGATGAAGGATCTTGATCTCTCTCACTTGTCATGTTTTAGCCTGTTGTTGTTGCCACTGTGTCAATCCCTTGGATAACAAGAGAGGGATATTTTAGATTACCCGAGGTTCTCGTAAGCATCTCCTGACCATAGGACATACTTGTAGCATCTCTGTCTAAGTGTGGGAATGCTCAAGCTTGTCAAGATTACCTCTAAGATAATTGATGGTACATGGAGTGGATTGTAATAATTGCAATGAAACAAAATATGATTTGCTGAATTTAAACAATTATGATCTTCCCTATAAACTTTCACTCAATTCACAACAAAAGCTTTTTTAAAAAAGAAAGAAAGATTGCATCTAAGAAAATAGAGCAAATTTTTCTTCCAGGACATAAGGATCTTTTAAAATAAATTACTTAAGCTTCTTTGAATTCTGTTTCTAGTGCCCTGAAAAAAATTATTTTTCTTAACATAATAGAGGCTTTGCTTTATAGGTCATGGATTGTAAACGGACCTGAATTTAACTTTTAGCAGAGCTGAAACTCAATGAATCCACCCTTCTTTGGGTTTCCTGTGAGTCAAACAATCTAACTTGAGATCTGTAACAAGAGACCATGGTTGCAAGTTATTTTCCTAATTAAAGGTAGAGTTTATTGACCAGTTGAACCACTCCTAGATTGTTGAAAAATTATGGGGTAAATTATTCAAATGGAAGTAGGAGAAGTTACAACCTAAAATAGATTAAATTAAAATTCAGTTTCTTAAACTTATAAAATCAACCTTCAGATGGTCAAAAAAAATCAATGGTTCTAAACACATATACAAGTTCATAAATTCTTATGCATCCTTACTTGTTGGTTTCATTGTTATTCAGTCAAATACAATTCGCTGAGAAGCATTTCCATGTTCGGTGAATGAGAAGATGATTGGATCTAGATGATGTCAGCAAGGAGGCAAAGAGTGGGTCGATATGAGCATCGAGTGGTTCGAAGGCACATTTGTGGCACAGAATTCCTTGGTGCCTCCAAATAATAAGGGATGTAGATAATATAGAGGACTTCCATTTGAAAGGCCTGAATTGGAACTCATATGCTCAAGTTTAAAATGTTTGCTTTGGCTGTTATTGTTGTTAGGTGCTATTGAGCCATTTCTGATTCATGGAGACCTTATATACAACAGAATGAAATATTGCCCAGTCCTATGCCTTACTCTCCCTTGTCGTGTTTAACTCATTGTTGCTGCCACTGTCCCAATCCCAGGGATGATACAGCTACTTTAAGAACATGTGAGGTCCTCGTGAGTATCTCCTGATCACAGGACATACCTGAGGTCCTTCTATCTCAGTGTGGTAATGCTTAGGCATGTAAAGATTGCATCTAAGAAAACAGCCCAAATTGTTCTTCTAGAACATAAGGATCTTTTCAGATAGAATTTTTTAAATGTTTTAGTTGTTTTTCTACTTCCCTTAAAAAACATCATTCTTCTTAACATAATAAATGCTTTGTTTTATACTTTGGCAATGGTTGTCTTAAATTGACCTGAATTTAGCTTTGAATTTCAGTGGAGTGGTCCATCTTTGGAAGACAAAGGATCTGTCTTGAGATCTATTTGTCACGAGACCATGATTGCAACCTAATTTTTCTAATTAATAGTAGAACTTGTTGACCATGTGAACTATTCCTAAACTAGTGAAAAATTAATGGGTAAATAATTCAAACAGAAGTTGGAGAATTCAGAGTAATTATATATATAATAAAAATTCAGTTTCTTGAACTCATTATATTGCAAGATCAACCTCCGGATAAAAACATCAATGGTTCTAAGCATATATTTTGTTGTTGTTGCTGTTGTTAGGTGTCATTGAGTCGGTACTGACTCATAGCAACCCTATGTACAACAGAACAAAGCACTGCCCAGTCCTGGGCCAACCTCATAATTGTTTCCATGCTTGAGCCCATTGATGCTGCCACTTTGCCAATCCATCTTACTGGGGGCCCTTGCTCTTTTTCTCTGACCCTCCATCTTACCAGACATGATATCCTTCTTCAGCGACTGTTCCCTCCTGGCAATATGTCAGATTGGCCCAGGATCGGGCAGTGTTTTGTTTTGCTGTGCATAAGGTTGCTATGGGTCAGTTCCGACTCAATGGCACCTAACAACAACAACAACAAAAACAATACAAAGGATATCAGATATTATGTGTTCCATTTCGTTTTTATGAGTTCTAATATTCCTAGATTCATGGTTTGTAGATTCCACATTCTTATTATTAATGGCTATATGAAGTTGTGTCTTTTCATTTTTGAGTTGTTCCCTCTCAACAAATACTGATTCCCAAAGCTTTGCTCCATCCACATCATTAGATCTACTCTACTTTGATGAGGCAGCTCTTTCCCAGGCATATTTTGAGTGCCTTCCAATTAGAGGGTTCTTGCATTGTATCATACACCATTTTGTTGCTATTTATAAAGATTTTGGAGACTAATCCCTATTTCCTCTTCCTTGTCTGTTCTTAATGTGGAAGCTTTTCTGAAACGTGCCAAACATGGGTGACTCTGATGGTATTTGAACACCAGCTGTGTAGTTTCCAACAGCAGCACAGTATGACAAACTGACAGATGAATAACACAGGTCATCATTAGTTGGAACCAACTACACTTGCAAATAGCAAGAACAACAACCACTGCTAGAGCCCAGAACACTTATTTTGTCCCTTTCATAGTCTTTACCCTCTTCCTGAGGAAAATTCAATCTCATTCTCTTTTGCTTTGTGCAATCACTAAAATGTCAAATCTCAAGCTGTTGTTATCAGTAGGACCCATTGGTATATGTGTACTATGTGCTTTACTTTCCCTTGATTATAAATATGTTACTAATAGCAATAGCTCTGGTGACATAGCTCTAGCTGCAAGTTCAATAGTTCGAATCCACCAGCCACTTCACAGGAGAAAGATGAAACTTTCTGCTCCCATGTTTATAACTTGAGAAACCCTATGCATGGTTGCTATGAATCAAAACTGACTTGACAGCCCACAGCTACCACCACCACAATTAGGTATCTGTTCAGATCATTTGTCTATTGCTGAATTGCTTTAAAAGTTCTTTGTGTTTCTTAGATGCAAGTTCTTATCCCATGTACGTTTTGCAAATATTGCTTTCCAGTGCCTTGTGTGTCTTTTCAATTTCCTTAGAAGTTTTCTTTAAATCCTTTAAATGTCAGGCGGAAGATCTTTTGCTGGGACATTGTTATCTAGTTTAGTTCTCTACCTTCCATCATCCTAAATTTATGTTTATTTTCTAATTTGAAGAAATGCTGGTAGTATTTTGGTTTAAAGCTTGGCTGTTAACTAAAAGATCAGCCTTTTCAAAACCATCCATTGCTCCACTAGAGAAAGACATGTCCATCTGCTGTTCTGAAGATTATAGCATTGCATCCCCCATGGGGTGGCTCTATTCTGTCACCTGGAGTCTCAAGGAGTTGGAATGATCTCAATGACAATGAATTTTTCAAGTGTTCTTAATTGGGCCTTGATCAGATGAGGTATAAAAAGGAACCTCCAGATAAGCAGTAAACCAATTATAATTACATAGGGAAGGAGAAAGCTAAAACTTTTTTAAAAACCTTTTATTTCCCCTCTTATACCCATTCAGCCTATGCCTCCATCTCTGTATCACAGAGCCCTGTTGTTCCAAGGTTGAGTATATATCACTATTTACCTCTAGTAAGTCTATCCTCTCTTCTTGGTTCTTCCACCCTCCACCCTCTTCATGTGTATTGCCCTTCCATTCCTTGCATATTGCCCTGCCTATCACCAAAGTACCATGTGCCTTTACCCTAACCTGTGCCTACTGTCCTCTCCTTCACACCTGTGTTGTTGTTATTAAGTGCCATGGAGTCGGTTCCAACCCATACTGACCCTGTATAGGGTTTCTGAGGAGTACCTGGTGAGCTTGAACCATCCACCTTATAGTTGAAACTGACAACAGCTGTGAGGTTGGCCCAGGACCAAGCAGAGTTTTGGCCTACTGTGCATAGGGTTCTGTGAGTCAGTACCTACTCAATGGCACCTAACAGCAATGGCTAATTATCATGAGCATTTTTGTTGGCTGCGCGAATGTCTTCCTTGGTGAAGGGTCTGTTCATGTCCTGCATCCATTTTTTTAATTGGTTATGTCTTTTTCTTGTAGAGGTGTTATAGTTTCATATAGATTTTAGAGACTAGTCCCTTGTCTGATATGTCATTGAAAAAAAAAATAAATTCCCTGACTGAAGGCTCCATTTTTACTCTTTTGGTGAAATCTTTCAATACACATAAGTTTCTACTTTTTAGTATATCCCAATCATCTCTTTTGTCTTCAATTGTTCATGCAATTTTTTTCAATGGTTGACAGTCCTTGTGTGGTCTGTTTTTAGAGCCCGTAATTTTGTCCCTATTTTTTCATTAATGACCTGTATAGTTCTAGGACTTACATTTCAGTTTTTAATTCATGTTAAGTTAGTTTTTGTATGTGGTGTGAGATCAATGTCTTGTTTCATTCTTTTGCATATAATTTCCAGTTTTGCCAGCACCATCTGATGAAGAGACTATCTCCTCCCATTCAATGTATCTTGACCCTTTGTCAAAAGTTAGTTGATTGTATGTAGATTGTATAGATTAACTTCTGGGTTCACAATTCTGTTCCACTGATCTATGTGCCTTTCATTGTATCAATACCAGGCTGGTTTATTTTTACTTTTATTTGTGTTTTATTTTAAGCTTAATTGACTCACAAGTCATATGTTTTTGTTCCTTCAGTTTCTTCTGATATTTTTTTTTTCTTCTGTGCAACCTCCTCTTCTGGTTTAGGAACAATTTGCTCCTTTTCAGTGAGGATCATCTCAATGTGGCAGGGGGAGCTCGTGTAAGGGTGGATCCGACCATGAGCTCTGTAAATTCGGCAGCACATCTTGGGGGTTTTGTTGACCTGGATGTGCTCAATGCCCAGAGAATCCATATGTAAATCCTTCAGTTCAGCATTGCTCTCTGCCTTTTTAAGCATGTGCAGCAAAACTTCAGTGCTCTTTTTGGGCCACCGACCCTATGTCCAACCCCACTGTTTGGCCTGGTCACACCCACCAATGCCACCACTGTAACGTCAGAACAGTACACATGACTTCTGCAAAGTGACATCTTTAAGATACTTGGTGGCTTTCCAGATATGCATACCCTTGATGGCCTGAGCAGACTCACGGGTGTTCTTAAAATGGACCCAGAGATTTGAACCTCTGGATTTGCATGATTTATGGGATTTTCTGGGTCAAAGGAGTAGCGAACCATTTTGTGAGATTGGCTCAGTCCATTTTCAAGAAGAGCTACCAGCCAGTTTTGACCACTGTATCCCATGTGGTAAATTTTGAAATTAGGAAGGGAGAAGCCTCCTACTTTGTTCTTCTTCTTAAGCAGTGCTTTGCTTATCCAAGGACATTTTCCCTTCCATATAAAATTTGTAACTGTTTTTTGTTCTATCTCTTCAAAGAGTATATTGTTGGATCTGGATTGGGATTACGCTATAGCTGCTGATTTCTTTGGGTAGTATTGACATTTCACAATGTTAAATTGTCCTATCCAAGAGCATGATATATTTTTCTGTTTTTGTAAATCTCTTTTGGTTTCTTGTAGTAGTGTTTAGTAGTTTTCTTTATATATATATTTTTTGTTTCTCTGGTTATGTTTATTCCTTAATATTTTATCCTTTGGGTGTGTATTATAAATGTACTGTTTTCCTAATTTCGTTTTCATGGCTGTCTTTAGAAGTATAGATGAACTCAACTGATTTTTGTATATTGATCATGTACCTTACCACTTTGTTGAATCTTCCTATGAGTTCCAGTTGTTGTTGTTGTTGTTGTTGTTATGTGCCGTGAAGTCTGTTCCGACCCATAGCAACCCTGCATATGGTTTCTGAGGCTGTAAATCTTTACAGGAACAGAAAGCCTCATCTTTCTCCCTCGGAACAGCTGATAGTTTTGAACTGCTGACCCTGAGGTTCACAGCCCAATTCGTAACTACTATGCTACCAGAGCTCCTTAGGAGTTCCAGTAGTTTGTTTTTTTGTTGTTGTTGTTGAGTCTTTGGTTGTGTTTTTTTTAATGTATAAGATCATATCATCTACAAATAGAAAGAGTTTTACTTCTTCTTTCACAATTTTGATGCCTTTAATTTCTCTTTCTTGCCTTAGAGATTTGGATAAGATTCCCAACACAATATTGAATAGGAGTGGGGGAAATGTTTCCTTCAATTGCTTTGCATTTATAATTCTTTGCAAGTCTTGATAAAGAAGTGTTAAAGAATAGAAAGAAAGTACATGGGTTCAGAACCCTGAGGACTATTGCTTAACCAGTGAGCAATTCATACACTTGAGTTGATTCCAGTCATCCTAGGATCCCACCATTGATGATACTGCAGCTCTAAAGCAGTGAGTCCAGGGCCTTTGCCATAGTACATGGAATGAACAACATTTGCAGGCATCTGTTCCCCTGTCCCGTTTGACCTTTCCTACTGGAATTTCCCAATAGTTCCAGAAAGTAGAGCCAATGAGGGCACCTACACTTTTAGTATAGATAGCATCATGTAGCCTTAGGGGCTATAGTCCATTACTGGCGTCAGTCTTGCAGCAGGTTGGCGGGACATGACCGTATAAATAGCACACACTGTAGAAACTGCTTCCCATAGCATGACCATGGCCCGAGTTCTTAGGTGGTTGATGCCGCTTCTCTTCTGTTTCTGTACCCAGAGTTTCCTCCAGAGGCAGACTCAGGGGGACCCACCGAGCACAGCGACGCACTCTAGTGATGCCTGGTTCCAGCAAAAGCTCGACCATTTTAGCAAAAAACGATCACGATTCTGGCAACAGGTAAATATATATATATTTATATATGGCCAGGGTTATTGATGAGAGATTGGGAACAGTACGAGTTTTGGGCCTTCCGGAGGGTACCACAGAGGTATATAATGTATAAAAGAATGGAATCTGCTTTCCTTCTCTTGGTATTACAAAACCCTGGTGTGGTACTGTAGGAAAAGAACTGGACTGTTGACTACAAGGTTAGCAGCTCAAACCCACCAGTCGATCTTCAGGAGAAAGATGAGGCTTTCTTCTCCTGTAGATTTGTTGTTGTTGTTAAGTACCGTGGAGTCGGTCCTGACTCATAGGGACCCTGTACAGGGTTTCCGAGGCTGTAAATCTTTATGGGAGCAAAACGCGTCATCTTTACTCCCGCGGAACCGCTGGTAGTTTCGAACTGCCGACCTTGCGGTTAGCAGCCTGACTCCTAACCACTACGCTACCAGAGCTCCTCCTTCTGTAGATTTACAGCCTGGGAAATCCTTTACAGCATTTCTATGAGTCAGAATCGATTCCATGGCAGTGGAAAACAAAAGGTGGTACAAATGGTTAAGTGCTGAACTATTATGTGGAATAGTGATGGCATAAACCCATCCAAAGATATTTTGGAAGAAAATCTTGACATTCTGAGTCTAAAGGACACAGCTTTGAAGCTCCAATGGAGAACAGTTCGACTCTGACACTAATGGGTTAACCATGAGTCAGAATCCATTTGATGGTAACTGGTTTGGTTTTCTGGTTTGAGGACATTTAATTCTTCGTTTAATTCTGGAGCAATATTTTCAGTTGTTTTGTGTGTTTATTTGATTTTTAAATATCATAAGATTTCTTAAAATTGATTGCCATTACTGGAAGACTGAATAAATTTGAGTTTGTTTGGCTTTTTAGGGGCAAGTTTGCTTCATAGATAATGGCATGTTCTTTCATGTAGAGATATGTAATACTTCAAATATTTTAAATATAATTATTATGGTAAAAGCTGTTATATCTATTGCTTACATATATTAATTCATCTAGGTGGGCTGCTAAATGATGATATTAATTTTTTTTTTCATTTACTAGCAGGAATGAAGGTATAAAAGAGAATTCCAACTGTGTTATTATTTGGTTATTTGGTGACACAATTTGTTTTAGAAGGCTAATATAATTATTTGACTCGGCCCTTTTATTTACCAGATTTTAAAAGGAACACAAGCATGAAAAATTTACACTATTTTAGTCATTTTTTTAACTGCATGTTACATACATAGCAGTCTCAGAAAAATAATGCCGACCCTGCCAGCATTTATAGAATTATTGAAAGATTCCTTCATCTAGTGTTTTTACCTATAGCGGAGATTTTTCATTCTATTGTTCAATTCATAGAAAAATCTTTGTCATGATTATGAACTGTTTTATTCCCATTTTTTTTTTCACCTTGACAACTTATTCTATTGATAAAGCTATTGATTCACAGGCATGCTTATACATAACAGGATTTTTTTTTTTTTTCAGAAAAGGTACAAATGATTTAGATGGCTATTTAGCAGTATTTAAAAATACATCTAGCAAAAATATGAAACTGTATATGAACAGATGCAGTCCCATTTAGAATAGGAACAGATGGAATATTAATTAAATGTCCATGAGTAGGGCACTGTACTATTATTATTATCTAGCTGTAAAAGAGAGTGAGAGACTTTTCAACATAATTGTATAATGTTTAATAATGATCTCCAAGATATCATTGTTTGTGAAAATAACAGAATGGCATATTAACAATAGGCAGAAAGAGATGAAATAGCTTTTACAAAAAGCAATGAAAAAAAATATTAAGCATGTTTATATACAGTGAGAGGGAGGTAAACATTTTAGAATATAGAAATGATATCAGTTTTCTCTGCATATAATTTGTTTTGCAGGTTTAGCTTTGGAGTCATATAAATGCTTCCAAGTTTTTGTTGTTGTTGTTGTTAAATGCCTTTGAGTCTGTTCTGACTCATAGTGACCCTGTTTAATGCTTCCAAGAAGCAACTGGTAAGCTTGAACCTCCAACCTTGCAGTTCAAACTAATCTTGCAGTCCAGTTCATTAACCCACAGAGCCACACCAGAACTCCAAATGTTTCCAATAGAACCATTTAAAATTAAAACTAAAGTGAAGAGAATGAAGCCAATTATATTTTAAGTTTGTAACTTTAACAAGAGAGATTTATTTCAAGTGAATAGAAAGCCTGGAACATGTACTTTATATATGTGATATGATAAGTCATAGGATGTACATATAATTGTTAAGAAATCAAAGTTTTCAGTAATCATATTATCACTCTTAATATTCATGTTGTTTCTGTGTGCCATGGTATTAATTCCAACACATGTGTTCTTGTTGTTATGTGCTGTGGAGTCGGTTCTGACTCATAGCGACCCTGTACAGGGTTTCCAAGGCTGTAAATCTTTATGGGAACAGAAAGCCTCATCTTTCTCCTGCGGAACAGCTGGTAGTTTCGAACTGCTGACCTTGCGGTTCACAGACCGATTCATAACCACTACGCTACCAGAGCTCCTTAATTCCAACTCATAGAGACCCTAGAAGACATTGTAGAACTGCCCTGCAGTGTTTCCTAAGCTGTAATTTTTATGAGCCCTGCTGTGGCGCTGTAGGATAATACGCTGGACTGCAAGGTCAGTTTAAACCACAAGGTTGGTGGCTCAAACCCACCAACCCCTCCTCAGAAACCCTATACAAAGTCATTAAAAGTCAGAATCGACTTGACGGCACTTGACAACAACAACAAGAACTTTTATGAGAGCAGATCACTTGATCTAGAAGAGTGACTGGTAGGTTTGAACTGCCTGCGTCTTGTCAGCAGCGAAGCCATGAATAACCTCACCATCAAGGCTTCTTTTAATATTGGCATTATTATCCTCCTATCTGTGCATTTTTACATGTTATTTATAGGAA
Source organism: Chrysochloris asiatica (assembly GCF_000296735.1). Lineage (NCBI taxonomy): Eukaryota > Metazoa > Chordata > Mammalia > Afrosoricida > Chrysochloridae > Chrysochloris > Chrysochloris asiatica. The sequence goes on along the minus strand of NW_006408562.1, from coordinate 16,417,579 downwards.
GCAAATAATTACGTTGTTGCTACTTTATTAGGAACTCAAACTTTCAATTTCACATTCTAAATTTGAATTTGAACTATTAGCAAGAAATGTAAACAAAATAGTAGCGGATATTTGCACATCTTGAGTGTAATTTATGTCTCTGGAATGTACACTTGAACTGGTCCCTTTGATGTTGTGTTTATATTACCAGCAAAAGCAAAAAATGCATTTGCCCTGTGTGTGCATACAGTGGCATGAGCAATATCACTGATTTAGATGAAATCTCTGGATCATAACCCAAATCTGAACAAAATCATACTGCCACTCAGTTATCAGAAACCATAAAGGAATCACAAGTCCTGGCAAGTTAGTCACCAACAAGAAAATTTTACTTTCACAGAGATATTATATGAATGATGCCTTCTACAAACGTGGAGGCCCAGTGTTTCTGATGACTGGAGGACCTGTGGCTGCCAATATTGACTGGATATCACAGAAATACACTTGGATGGTATATGCTGAGAGACTGGGCGCCCTCTGCTTCTTTCTGGAACACAGATTTTATGGACAAAGCCAACCAACAGGGTAAACTTAAGGGTTTCCTTTTTGTGATTCATCTTTTTGCTGTTATGACTCTCTATAACTTAGGTAATGTAATGTTAACTTTGAATATATTCTTATTTCAGGAAGTTGAATATTTGAAAATTCAAATATTGAGAAAGAAAAACTGTAGGTAGAGGTTGGGTGTAGGAATGACATTCTTAATCAAGTGATTCATCGGAAATATCCCTTGACTAAAATGTATTCCTCATGCACTATAATTTCTTGTTGAAATTTAAATGGCATACTTATGTTCTGCCTACTCTAATGGAATTTTATAACATGAAATTTACTCTCCCTGTGGTAAATGGTTGATGGTTTTGTTAAAACAAAACCTCATCAAAGGTACCCAGATGGTCTATTAAATTTCAGGTGGAATAGGAAGGATCAAGAACAGCATACCTATTTCTGCCTCAATAGTTCATTTTGCCACTTACGTTTTTTTCTTTTTCTTCCAACAGACTTATATATATTAGTTTACTTGTTTAAATTATAAACTGTCCATTATATGAAGTCAAATAAATAAATGACGTTTTAAAGGTAGCTCTGAAGGTTTTGAAAAATCCAATTTAATCTCAAATATTTTATTCTCATTAAAATAAGTAGTACGAATTGCTTCTTATAACCCTGAGAATGTGGTTCATGCCAGTGAATGATACATTTATTATGTGAGTCATAGTAAATTTTTGTTTTTTATAAAGTTTTATTGTTTGTATGTAAAATTATGATGGACTATAAATAGCTTAGATTTTGGCCTTTCATCATCACTAACATGAGATAAATGCTAGCAAGTATTGCTAATTCTTAAATTTAAGTATTACTGTCCCTCAGATTATGCTAATTAAATTTTCAATTCGGACTTGGTATAAATATTTAACATTGTGAAAACACAATATACGTTATACTCTATGGTCAAGCTCATGTGAAGCTGCGTGTTTCTGATTTAACTGTTGTCATGAACTGTGTGTTGCTTCTTTCATTGTAGAGATCTGAGTACCTCCAGCCTTCAGTACCTCAGTAGCAGGCAAGCCTTGGCTGACATCGCCTACTTCCGAACTAAAATAGCAAAGGAAATGGGGCTGAGTAAAAATAAGTGGGTCACATTTGGTGGTTTTTATGGAGGCTCCCTTGCAGTGTGGTCAAGAATAAAACACCCCAAACTCTTTGCTGCAGCAGTGGGCAGCAGTGCCCCGATCAAAGCAAAATTGGATTTTTATGGTGAGTCTACCCATATATTGAAGAAGCCTGGTAATGCAAATGGTTAATAAGGTCAGCTGCCAACCAAGAGTTTAAAATTCTAACCATCCCAGAGGCATTTGGTGATCTACATCTGAAAAAAAATCAGCCATGGAAAATATTATGGAGCAAAATTGTACTGTGATCATCATTCCAACTCAGCAGCTTTATAAAACAAAGTAGAAGTGTGTCTCAGGGTTTTTGAGACTATAAGTCTTTACAGATCTAAATAGCCAACAGTCAGCATACATGGAAACAGCAGACAAGAAAACAATGTGCTGCAGTAGGAAAGTATGTTACAAAAGACCTTCTTTCTTTTTTTCTTTCCTTCCTTGTCTTTCTCTTTCCTTCATTTCTTCTTTCTTTCTTTTCTTCCCTCTCTCTTTCCTTTCTTCCTTCCTTCTTTTTCTTCTCCCTTTCCTCCCACCCCGATAACCACCATAGAAGGTTTATTTTAGCATGAAAATCATTTTTTGACTTTCCAAAAGACCTCTATAATGTGCTAAAAAATAATGATGTCACTTTGAGTGATAAGATGAACAAGGCCCATGGCTTGCCATTTCAATGAACTCTTCCAAATGAGAAAGCTGACAATGACTTAGGAAGACCGAAGAATTGATCTGCTTGAATTTTGATGTTGATGAAAAATATTGAATATAGCATGGACTGCCAGAATTTCAAACAAATATGTCTTCTAATGAGTAGTGCTAGGAATCTACTGAGATTTGTGGATGTCAAGACTTTATCATGTGTACTTCTGACATATTATCAAGAGGAACTAGTCCCTGGAGAGGAACATCATTCTTGGAAAAGTAGACAGCCAGTGAAAAACAGAAAGGCCTACAGAACGATGAATTGACAGTAGGGCTACAACTGTGGGTTCAAACATATCAATAACAATATGAATGGGGCGAGCCACTCAGTCTGTGTATGTATAGAGGGTCACTCTGTGTCAGAACTGACCCAAGGATACCTGACAACAATATCAACATTGTTGTTGTCAGGTGTCATTGAGTCAGAACCAACTCATAGAGACCCCATGTACAGCAGAACGAAACAATGTCCAATCCTGGGCCAACCTCACTACTGCTGCCACACTTGAGTCCATCAATGATGCCATCTGGCCAATCCATCTCGTTAGGGGTCTTCCTCCTTTTCTCTGATCCTTCACCTTACCCAGCATGACATCCTTCTCCAGCGACTGTTTCCTCCAGAAAACATGTCCAAAGTATGAGAGACGAAGCTTAGCCATCTTGGCCTCCAAGGAGCACTCTGGCTGCACTTCTTCCAAAACAGATCTGTTGGTTCTTTTGGCAGTCCATGGCACTTTCAGTATTCTCCTCCAACACCACAACTCAAAGGCATCAATTCTTCTACGATCTTCCTTATTCACTGTCCAGCTTTCGCATCCATATGAGGCTATTGAAAACACCATGGCCTGGGTCAGGCACACCTTAGTCCTCAAGCTGACATCTCTGCTCTTCAATACTTGGCTGAAAGCAGAGACTATCAGAAGGATGTTTACCTGTGCTTTATTGACTACGCAAAGGCTTTTGATTGTGTGGATCATGACAAGCTATGGACAACATTGAGAAGTATGAGTATTCCAGAACACTTAATTGTACTTCTGAGAAATCTGTACCTATACCAAGAAGCAGTTGTTCGAACAGAACATGGGAACACTGAATATCAACATAGGGACCCCGAATGTCCCATAATGGGTGGAAATTATGTGATTCATAACTGTTGATAGGATAGTGAAAGAATTCATAATATAACATTTCTAAATAACTAAATCAATAGTTCTTATTTTTCACTAAGAATAATTTCATTTCAATTTTCACTGCTAATTTCCAAATTTATGATTTAACAGTAATAATTAATGGCATTAAGAGTTTTCCAGTTGGATGAATACTCTCGATTGGCAAATTGGATCTCTGCATACATGTTGCCATTAAAATGAGTAAAGTATAAAATTTCTATGAAAACAAGCTTTTTTTTTTCTTTCCAAAAGTGAAAATAGCCTCACCCCTCAATTAAGAGTAAAATTCTCTGTAAAATGTCCTGTAATATTTCAACTTTTCATAGATACGCATGCATTCAACAATGATTTCAGATAGGATTTCTGTAACCTTGATAGAATTTTACATGGTTCTATAAATGCATCTATTTCCATTTTTTATATTCTTAGAGTACTTTGAAACAATTCACAGAACTCTCAAGAAGCATAAAAGGATGTGTTCAGTAGGAGTGAAAAAGGCTTTAACTGTAATTGTAAAGATGCTGAAGACTCCACAAAACTACAGTAAACTGGAAGATGACTTCAAGTAAGTTGATTGGTTTGCCTGTGAGAATGCCTGAGCATAAAGACAATCTGGTATTGATTTGAATTTACACCAGTAATGTCATTTCTTTATGTGAGGTTACTTGCTTGGGAAGAAAGGGAATTTAAACTGTTCTGTCCTTTTGGTAATTTGTTTATATTAACAATTTCTAGATCATATAAGAGATCTGGAGTCCTGGTGTGACACTTTAGGACAAGCATTGGACTACTAACCAAAAGGTTACTGGTTCAAACACACCGATGACTCCTTGGAAACCCTATAGAGGGTCATTGTGAGTCTAAATAAATTCAACTGCACTGAACACAACATAAGAGGTGTTGCTGGAATTTGTGTGGCTGTTTCTAAATCTGGTAGGAATTAAATCTGAATTTAAATCAGAGGGCAGAAAAAGTAGTAGTAACTACATTTGGGATTCTTAGGCAGTGAAGGAGTACCCAAAACACTTGCCTCAGGACGATAATATACCACCAGTGACCCAGATAACAAATCTTGCTAATTCCATGCCCACCACTTGTATGTCAGTCCACCACTTGTCTGTCGGTTTGTTAGACTGTGGTGGCTTGCATGTTGCTGCTGTGATTCTGGAAGCTATGCTGTGGATATTTAAAATACCAGCAGGGTCACCCATAGTAAACAAGATTCAGAGGCGCTTCCAGTCAAAGAGTGTCTAGAAAGAAGGAGATATGGACAATTTTGGAATATTTAGTCACTAAAAAACTTATGAATAGCATCAGAACACTGGTAGCACAAAAATATTGATTTTTGAACCATGATAAAGAGCACCATAATATTGATCACCAGAAAAAGAGCCCTTCAGGTTGGAAGGCATTCAAAATACGACTGGGGAAGAAACACCTCCTCAAAGTAGAGTTGACCGTGATGATGCAAATGGGAAAAAGCCACCAGGACCTTCATTTGCAGAAGCAGAACTCAAAACAAGAGGAATAGTTATAAACATCCATTAATTGTCTGAACATGGAATGTACGAAATATGAGACTAGGAAAATTGGAAATTGTCAAAAATGAAATGGATGCATAAACATGTATATCTTAGGCATTAATAAGATGAAACAGACTGGCATTGGACATACTGAATTTGACAGTCACATGGTATATTGTGCTGCGAATGACAAATTGAGGAGGAATGACATCACATTCATCATCAAAAAGAACATATCAAGATCTGTCGTGAAGTACAATGCTGTCTGTGATAGCATAATTTTCATTAGTCTATGAAGAAGACCATCTACTACTACTATTAGTCAAATTTATGCACCAACCACTAAAATTAGTGATGATGAAATTAAAGAAACAACAACCAACTTCTGCAGTCTGAAGTTAATCAAACAAAATTTATCAAGATATATTGATAATTCCTGGTGATTGGAATGGAAAAGTTGGAAACAAAGAGGAAGGATCAGTAGTTGGAAAATATGATCTTGGTGATAGAAACGATGCTAGAGACCACATGATAGAATTTTGCAAGACTGATGGCTTCATTGCAAATACCTGTTTAAAACAACATTAAAGATGACTACACACATGAACTTCACCAGATGGAATACACAGAAATCAAATTGACTACATCTGTGGAATCGGATGATGGAAAAGCTCCATATCATCAGCCAAAACAAGGCCAGTGGCAGACTGTGGAACAGATCAGTTGCTCATATGTAAATTCAGGCTGACGCTGAAGAAAATTAAAACAAATCCACAAGAGCCAAAATATGAATTTAAACATATTCCACCTAAATTTAAAGATCATCTGAGAAACAAACTTGATGCATTAGACACTAAAGATTGAAGACCAGAAGAGTTGTATGATGACATCAAGAACATCATACCAGAAAAAAGCAAAAGGTCATTAAAGAAGAAAGAAGGAAGGAAAAGACCAAAAGGAATTTCAGAAAATGACTCTGAATCTTGCTTTCCAACATAGAGTTGCTAAAGAAATGGATGATAAAAGAGATGAAAGAGATGAATAGAAAATTTCAAAAGGCAGCTAGAGAAGACAAAGTCAAATATTATAACAAAATGTACAAAGACCTGGACTTAGAAAACCATAATGGAAGAACACACTCAGCATTCCTTAAGCTAAGGGAAGTGAAGAAAAAAATTCAAGACTCAACTTACAATATTGAAGGATTCTATAGGCAAAATATTGAATGATGCTGAAAATATCAAAAGAAGATGGAAGGAATACACAGAGCACTGTTCCAGAAAGAGATGGTCAAGGTTCAACCATTTCAAGAGGTAGCATATGATCAAGAGCCAATGATACTGAAGAAAGAAGTCCAAAGTGCATTGAAGGCATTGGCAAAGCACAAGACACTAGCAATTGATGGAATAAAAAATGAAATCTTTCAACAAACTGATGCAGCACTGGATGCATTTCCTCATGTATGCCACGCAATTTGGAAGACAACTACCAACTCAGTGGAAAAGATCCATTATCTGTGCCGATTCCAAAGAGAGGTGACCCAACAGAATGTGGAAAACATCGAACAATATCGTTAATATCTGATGCAAGCAAAATTTTGCTAAAGACGATGGAAAAAGGGCTGCAACCATCGATTGACAATTGGAAAAAGTATTTGCATATTTTCTCCTATTGAATAAGGAAGCATTTGCTGTTATGAATTGGTGGTATTTCCACAGTAGTGGTCAAATTTCTTTTGTCAGTTATTTTAGCTTAAATAAAATTGTTTTAAATATTATGTTAAAATATGTTTTTGCATACTCATAGCATAAATGTTTTGAAGAAATTCAGTTTTCATTCATTTCCTACATTTGAGTTTAGAAATTTACGAAAAATCAAATTTTGCTTGTGTTTTCTGTTTTATTTTGTTTTGTTTTCACAGATTATGTAAACCTCTTAAAATTAGTTCAGTAATGGACAGAACCTTTTTCCTGGATGCTCTGATAAAAATGGTTGCATACGTTGTTCAGAATAATGGTGATAATAAACTGATTAAGGTAAGAAAATAAAGGGCAGGAAAAGGTATGGAGAAAGACAGCTCTCGTATGCATTCACTAGTTGTTGAAAGTTCATAAATTAGCTGTGTTGTTGTTTCTGTCAAGTGCTGTGGTGTGAATCGGACTCATAGCAACCCTGTATAGGGTTTCTAAGGAGTGACTGGTGCGTTTCAGCTGTGGACCTTTCAGTTCAAACCGATCTTGCAGTTTAGTGCTTATGGTACAATACACACTGAGAAAGATAAACCTGGTGTCAGTATTTGTTTTAAAAAATTAAAATAATGCATACAAGCCTCCTGTCTGAGATTCAAGTTAAATGATGAAACATATCAGCTACTGAATGATGTTAAAATCTCACCACTTCCTCTTCTTACTCATCTTTTATCCTAAATATCCTTTAGAAGCTCTTTCAAAACAATAGAATGATAGATTCACTGTTGCCTAGAACTCAGCTATTGTACTATGCTTTTGTATTTTTAAAATATTAGAAAGGTGTCCTATCAAGTATGGGTATGCCATTCCTGATCTATTTCATGATAACAATTAAAATTAAAAGATTGAATTCTGTCTTTTATTGACTAAAGAGTAAATCACAGCAAAGTTTAATGATTTGAATAAATTTCATTCAAAATATAGAATTGTTCTTTTAATAGTCCATATCTTCAAAGTTAAAGAGTTTCATAATATAACCAAATTCTATAATCAGTACTTTTTTCCAGTGTTTTTTCTTGTTCAATACTTTTCTTAAGTAATTAAGAATAATAACTGGATGCTAGTTGAACAATGCGATTAATGTAATTAATGTCTCTGTACATAAGAGGATTTTAGAAATGGGAAATGTTCTGTTACCTTTGTACATATCATTGAAGAAGGAATATAAGAATGATCATGATAACAATGATGATTTTTATTAATTGATTTTTCTTTCTAGGCACTATCCTTATGGTTGATTTTGTTTAATCGTCACAGTAATCATATGAGTAATTCTGGTTAGATTATTCTTATTTTCTGTAGTAAGCACATGAACAAACAAGTTCAGATGGCTAGCTTATTCAAGGCACACTTCTAGACCTGTTTAATCATTCTTTTAGACATTGGCTATCCTTGACACCATGTTTACATACATGCTGTTCCCCACTAATAAATGTGTTCTCTTTTTATTGTTGTAAAAATATAAAGAACATAATATTTGCCAATACAACATTTTCCCAATAAACAATACAGTAAAAGCATTACATTAGTTATAGAGTCCAACAATGACCAATATCTATTGAGGATTTTCAATCACCATGAAAACCACGATTAAACTCTAATCTTTATTCCTTCGTCTATTCTAGTTTCATATTTGTGAAATCATACAAATTCACTCCATCTATTTCTGTTTATTTAAATATGAACAATCTTCCAGGTCTGCCTCAATGTCCACCTTCTTAAAACACCTTTTCTCCTGGTTCTAGTTCTCAATGTCTTCTCTAAGAATCCCCAGAATAATCATTAAATGTTTTCCTATTGTTTGTATCTTGTCATCTATGAATTCCTCTAAAGGATTGTTTCTCAGCCCTTTAGAAGATTTGCTCTGGCAAGATACTGGGCGCCAGTCAAAGCCTCCTTATTATTAACCTTTTCAAGCCAATCACTGACCTGAGCACAAAAAGTCCTTGTTATAAGTGCTGTTGTGAGCTGTAGATCTCCCATGAGGGAAGTCAGTTTACTGACAGATAATAGATTCTGCAACCTGTTCACATGAGTTGGTGATTTTCAGGATTTGATCTCCAGGCCAAGAGATCAAACAGCATTTGCATCTTATTTGACTTAAAAGCAATCAACTGAAGCATGTAAAAGCATTTTTTGAGTTGAATTCCATTGGACATTTTAAGCCATCCCATGTATATTCTCTATAGGATAATTGGAGTCTCGTTTTTCACAGGTGGAACAGAATGGCATCACCATTGATGGCTTTTGTGACGTGATGACTAACAGATCACTGGGTTCATCATATTATAGATATGCAAAATTTGAAAATATGATGCTGAAAAATCGAAATCAAACTTGCCTTTGTGGAAATTACAATGATTACCTAGAAGTTATGGTTGACTCTTCCTTGAGAAAGCAAAATCTTAAAGAAGGTATAATGTTACTTGGTAAAAATGGAAATTTTCCCTTTGGGATTGAGAAAAGTAAGTACAAAAACGTGCATTAAAAACTGCAAGACTCCTTATAACATGGAGCAACTTGGAGGTCATCATGCTTAGTGAAATAAGTCAGCCACAAAAAGAAAATATTGTTTAAGATGGCTATTATAAAAGGTAAAAAAGAAAAGAAAAAAGTCTTTACATTGAAAAAGACATTCTTTGATGGATACCAGTGGAGGGGAGGGACGTGTGGGTCACAGGGTGTAAGGGTAGATACATGTAAAGTTAGGTGAAGGGGAAAATGAAAACAAAACAAATTTTATTGCAGAATTACATTTCCTTAAGGAACTCTGGTAGCGTAGTGGTTACAAATCGGGCTGCGAACCTTAAGGCCAGCAGTTCGAAACTACCAGCTGCTCCGCGGGAGAAAGATGAGGCACTCTGCTCCTGTAAAAATTTATAGCCTCGGAAACCCTGTACAGGGTCGCTACGGGTCGGAACCGACTCGACGGCACTTAACAATCAACAATCAAAATCACCATGCTTAAGGAGTTGTGGTGTGGTTCTATAGGATAAGCACAGGAACACAAGGTTGGTTTGAACTGCAAGTGCTCCTTAGAAACCCTGTGCCGGGTCCCCAACTACATGTATTGACACAGTGTCAGCAGCAATATGCTCAGGTGTGGCAACGATTGTGAGGTTGGCGCAGGGCCGGACAGTGTTCCATTCTGTTATGTATAGGGTCGCTATGCGTCAACTCAAGTTTCAATCCCAGAATGCTTCAGAGAGCATGAAGATGGTGAGAAACTTGAAAGTATCCCTCTTTCAAGAAGCTTTACAGAGAAGAGCCTGGCGCATTCTGAGGCAGTTAACAGGAGGAGGATGCAAATGGAATGGAGCACGTTCCCAGTTGATGGCGTTGTTGTTAAGTGCAGTTGAGTTGGTTCTGACTCATATTGTTCCTGTACAGGGTTTTTGAGGAGCAGCTAGAAGGTTTGACTATCCAACCTATTGTTAGCAGTTCAATGCTTATCCTATAGCACCACACGAGGAGTACATGTTCCCAGTAGAGGCTGTAAATATAGAACAGAGAGGGGACAGACCTGAGGTGACCCTCAAAGTGGTTCTGGGGGGAATGAGGGAGGGTTACAGGCCAGCATCTCCTGATCATTGCGCATGGTTGCAATATTTGGTATGGCAATGTCAGATATGACCCAAACTAACCTTAATATTGAGGAGATCCAATCTGTTTTAGAAAGTCAGGAGAGGTATATACATTATATGCTATTTGTTATTAAGTACTGTAGAGGCAGGTTCTGACCCATAACAACCCTGTATAGGGTTTCTGAGGAGCAGTTGGTGAACTTGAACCGCAGGCCTCCTGGTTCAAGCAGACTTGGCAGTCCAGCGCATTCACCAACAGTGCCACACAGAGTACTGAGAATTTTTTACCTTTTAGGTTTTGGTCACCAACAAAAATATCATCTCTATTTATGTCAGTTGATGTTTTGCTTTTTAGAAAGGCAGTGGCTGTATCAATGCTGCACAGAATTTGGATTCTTTCAGACCATGGATTTAAAGAATAAACACAACTCTAATTTGCCACTCAGGTAAAGGCTCTGAATTCACTTTGTTTGTCACTAAATACTGTGATTTAATGGTTTTATGCGTTTGCTTGTTTTGGTTTGCTTTGTATATTTAAAGGGAAAATTAAATTGAACAAATTGGCTAATCCCAAATTTATAAAAATTTAAGGGAGTAATCTTCCTGGATTGGAAGTATGAAAGATGTAAATATTCCAATAAAATATATTGAACCAAATCTCAGATTTCTGAATTTCCCTTATCATATGTAGTAGCTGCCAGATAACATATTCCAACTTCTAGAAGATAAATATAATGAATACATTAATAATCTTAGTCTTACTTGTTGGCATTACAGGGTTATTTTATTTAATATTATTTTACCAACAAGGAAATTCATGTGCATCTTAAAATCCAAACAAGGAGCATGAGTGACCGCAAAGCAAGTTTGCAAATAAAAGAAGGCATGCTGTTTCTGTAGTTTATATTTTGGGTTAGCCAAGATTTGCTGGTTGTACAAAGCAGGGCACGGAGTTCTAGTAGCATAGTGGTTATGAGTAAGGCTGCTAACCTCTAGGACAGCAGTTCGAAGCTATTAGCAGTCCCGTGGGAGAAAAATGAGGCTTTCTGCTCCTGTAAAGCCTTCTTGTTGTTAAGTATCATCAAATTGGGTCCAACCAATAGCAACCCTGTACAAGGCTTCCAAGGAGGAACTGGTGAGCTTGAACCACCGACCTTATGGTTCAAACCAACCTTGCATTTCAACACGTTAACCCGCAGGCCACCAAACTCAGAAATCCTATACAGGGTTGCTATTGAGTCAGAACTCACTTCACAGCATATAAGCAACCCACCAACCATAAAACAGGACAAATATCACATTGTCAACTTTATTGTTATTGTTTTATGATCCTTTGTTCATGTTTATTGACTTTCTAGAGGAAGATATAGTTTTGACATCTAGAATTTTTAATAGAAGCAGAAATTTATAAATTAATCAATTTGAAGAACTTTTAATGCAATTTCATACTTAAAATTGCGAGAAGGGGATTCTTTATTTTATTTGAGTGTGTATGTGTCTCTCACCAGCCACTCCTTAGATACCCTATACAATGTTGCTATGAGTCAGAACAGACTCTAAGACACTTCACAAAAAACAAGCAAATGCATGCATCCCTGGTAGTGCTATAGGGTAAACACTGGATTGTTAACTGAAAGATCATTGTTCAAACCAACCTGCTGCTCCAGGAGAGAAAGGGGAGATTTTCTGCTCTGGTAAAGATTTACAACCTCAGAAACTCTGTACAGGGTCATTATGAGTCAGAATTGACTTAATGACTGTGAGTTGGTTTGAGTTTGAGATGTGTGTATGCAGCTATGTTATTCATGAAAATGCAGAGGACTGTATTATGTCAAAAATATCTTGAAGCATAAAATTATGATAAAAGTATAAACTTAGGGGAAAAACTCATATGTACTTGGAGTTGTAATTCTTCCTTACAAAATCCCCCAAAATTCAAATTCCCAAATGAGAAAGGGAAATATGATCTAGTCAAAGTCAAGTGTATCAATTGGACTACACGTTTATGAGTATTGTTTAGGGTGAGGGTATCTGTATTAGGACAGACACCTACAGTAGCCTCAGTTTTTTAATGTCAGTTTCACCACTGTGGAGAGAAGACTCATCCACCTTTGATGTCTTTGTTCCTTTACAGTATTTTTTGCACATAAAACACAGTAGAAGAAATCTTACTTTTTCCTTGGTTTCCTCTTCAGTCTTTCTTTAGGATTCCAGACAACTTAGGGTGTGACCAACTGGAACTGGTTGTGTTTGAAGAGCTCTGGGGGTGGCAGGTGGGGGCATCTTAGCATCAGGAGCAGTCTTTGGCTCTCCCAGCCTCTGTTCTCTCGTTCTCTTTAACAGACAGGCAGGCTATGCATTGAACTTTCTTCCTCCCAGAGTGGTGGTTAGTCCAGGTACAAATGTGGGCTTGCTACTGAGGTGATAAAGAATCGGCATTTCTCTGTTCTTTGTTCTGAAGCTCTAGGTGCCACCAGGAAACAGTAGCCCAATCAATTTTGTCTATAGGATTTTCACTAAGTGTATACATTGGGTTGATCATGGTAAAGAAAAACAGGTACATTCCTCAGTACTTAGCTAATAGAAAATCTCATATGAAGGGTAGCTGCACCCGAATGGGTATATAGATGATAGATGATAGATAGATGATAGATAGATAGATAGATAGATAGATAGATAGATAGATAGATAGATAGATAGATAGATAGATAGATAGATAAACAGATTGGTAGATCAATCAATATATCGATTGATTGACCAATGGATAGAAAAGATAGATAGATGATAGATATGAATAATTTCCTTTTTGAACTCAAGAAAGTCCTTTTAGCTCTTTTGAATAGCTCAGATTCTCAGGGGAAAACAAAATAACTAAAAACAAAAACACTCTTTCTATATATGTTTTTCTCACACTCCTCAACCCTGATGGCAAATATCTACCATTTTGTCTCATCTTTGCAGATATTTTATCAAGCAGTGTTCAGATGTCTTTGGCCTTGACTTCAAAGTCAATTCACTGGCTCGAGCTGTTTCTTACACCAATGAATATTATGGAGGCTTCAATGTAAATGGAAGCAAAATCATACTTCCCAATGGTTCCACGGATCCTTGGCATGTTCTGGGAATCACAAAGAAAATCCATAAAAAATTCCGTGCTGTCTTCATTAAAGGTAAATCAGTTGTGAATAGTCAAAGATGCCAAAATAGGATGAAATATTTCAGTGTATAATAATAAATTAGTGAACAACAGTGGTTCTGTGGTTGAATTCTGGTCTTAAAGGCAAAAGCATCAGAATAGATTCCAGGTCAATGTAACTCCTGTACATCCATCACAAATCTGTCATTTGAGACATGTGTCTCTGATGTTGATTAGGTTTCAGTGGAGCTTCAACACTAAGATGTACTAGGAAGAAAAATGTTGTTGTTGTTGTTAAGTGCTGTCGAGTCGGTTCCGACCCATAACGACCCTGTACAGGGTTTCCGAGGCTGTAAATCTTTACGGGAGCAGAACGCTTCATCTTTCTCCCACGGAACGGCTAGTAGTTTCGAACTGCTGGCCTTAAGGTTTGCAGCCCGATTCATAACCACTACACTACCAGCACTCCTATATGGGGACTAACTTCCAGAAATCAGTCACTAAAGCCTCTGGATCACAATGGTGATCTGCAACCAATCGTGGCAATGGAGCAAAAAAAAAAAAAAATGCAGCCTTTGATTTTCTGTTATGTATGGCATCAACATGAGTTAGGGGCTGACTTGCCCACAATTAACAACAAATTATTAAATTGCCTTTAAAATTCTTATTGACAAGAAACACAAAATATTTCTAAGCAAATGATAAGTAGATAATTTTATCTTTAGTAGTATTTCATCATCGTGTTTACATTAAAAATGTTGGGTTGTTAATGACCATAAAGTTGACTCTGACTATTAGTGACCCTATTAACAACCAATGGACTCCTGGTATGGCACTGTAGGATAATCACTGGGCTACGAACCAAAAGATGGCAGTTCAAACCCACCAGCCACTCCTCAGAAACTGTATGGTCGCGATGAGTCATAATCCACTCAACAGCACTTAACAACAATGTCAACCGAAAGAAACACTCCCAGATCTTGTGTCATCTTCACAATTGTTGTTACGCATGAACACATTGTTATGGTCACTGTAACAATCCATTTCATTGAGAATTTTCCACTTTTTGATTGATTGAACAACTTTGTTGTTGTTAGATGCCATCAAGTCAGTACCGACTCATAGCAACCCTATGCACAACAAAGTAAAACACAGCCCAGTCCTGGGCCAACCTCACATTTGTTGCTACGTTTAAGTCTGTTGATGCTGCCACTGTGCCAATCCATCTTGTTGGGGGTCTTCCTCTTTTTCTCCAACCCTCCACTTTACCAAACATGATCTCGTTCTCTAGTGAACAAGTCATTGGCTTTGTGTGATTCTATTTTATGTGATATTCAGGGCCATTTCTACCATTGAGTCTGTATTTCTCAACTGCTGATCCTTCTTATTTGATTCCAACTTTTGTATTGCTATAATCAGTAATCACAATACATTTTAATCTCACGTTCTATCAATTTCAGACTCAAGATATTGGTAAAAATCTTCCATTTCCTCATCTTTGCCATGAGCATTTGGTGCATAAATTTGATTAATAGTTATATTAACTTGTCTTCCCTGTAGGTGTGGGGCTGTAGTTCAGAATAGATCTTGAAATATTATTTTTACTGATGAATGTGGTTGCATTTCTTTTCAAATTGTCATTCTTAGCATAGTAGGCCATATGATTATCTGATTCAAAAAGGTCATGACCAGTCCATTTGATCTGAGTTCTATTTCATTTTTGGCAACTTTCAATTTTCCTACTTCATAAATTCCCCTTTTAGATTGTTATTGGATGTTACAGTTCTTTCTTCTCATGTTGAACCATGTTTCATCATCAAAGGAACGTCCTGAAACCTTGGCTGTATCCATGCCATTGTAGTTGACTATTTTGATAAGGCATCTCTACAACAGTCATATTTGAGTGTCTACTCACATGAGGGGCTTAATTCCTGGCATTATATCAGACAACATTTCACTGCTATTCACAAGATTTTCACTGGCGAATTTTTCAGAAATGGACCAACTCTTACCTACTTCTAATTTGTCATAGTATGAAAACTCTGCTGAAACCACCAGAGATGAAGGTGCTCATATTTGAAATAATGGTGACATAGCTTCAAACATAACAAAAACAGTCAAGCCCCCAAGCATAGTACTCCTGAAAGTTGAATGGTGGCTTATATGTTTACCCAACATTAATCTACAAAGCAGCTAGCCTCTTTGATTCAAATTCATTATGTTATTGAACTATTCCTCATTCTTATTTATGACTGCACATTTTAATCACTTTTTAAACAGATTACAAAAATGACTGCTATCCAGTCACACCCCAGACTAATTAAATCAGAACTTCTGAAGGATGGGATGCAGATACTAGTTTTACCCAAATAGATTTCCAGGTGATTCTACTGTGTTGTCAGGGGTTACCTATGGTCTTGCATACTTGGTATGTAGACATTCAGACATTTCTGTTTCTATTTTTAGGTGGAACACACATGGCAGACATGTTTGTACAAACTGATTTTGATTCAACTGAACTACTTCAAGCACGAGAAAAGATTTTTCAGATCCTGAAAAAATGGCTAAAATTATAAACCTCTCTGAAAGAAAGTACAACAGAACCCAAAATCTGTACTCCCATTCAGTTGCTCAAATGTAGAAGCTCCTACCAGGAAGAAATTTGTGCAGACATAAAAGTCTAATTCCTCTATATATGGGTTTTTGGTTTTATTTCAATGATAGCTCTTCTTCTTCCTCCCATCTTGCTGGTCTTGAGAAACACGAGATCATACCAACACAAAATAAATTAATTACCCTGGAGAAACTGCTGCAACCAGTTAGTTAATTGATATGGGTCAGAAGCTTTATATCTTGGGATTTCCAGAACAATCTTTATTTCATAATTTATTATTTTCAACAAGGCTAATTATAACACATAAATATAATGGTACTTTTATTCATTTTTGCTATGAAGTAATTCATAAGCAGGAAAAGTATTTTGCCAGATGAGTAATCCTTCCCTTTGTTAAGAAAATTCATGAACAGGTAAAACTTAAGTGAATTATTTTTTAAAACCATTGAAGTATGTTAAATTTTGTTTAGAAAAATTGACTGTACCAACAAACCTTCCTTGGAAATTCTTGTACAACTTTAAAATGGTGCAACTGTGCCTACTATAAAGTCAAGTTAAGCTCAACATGAAAGATAACAGCAGCTCTCATTTGAAATTCCATTTTAATTCTGTCCAAAACAGTTTATTTTCAGTTCATTTGAAGAAAACCCAATGTAGAGCTTCATGTCTATAACCTAATTCAAAGGTATTATTACTTAGTCAAATGGTAGGACTTATTTCCTTCAAAAGAAGATATGTACCTAATCTCATTATACCTAAAACTCTTCAATTACTACATCAAATTTAAGTCTATTTATCAATAATATTAATATAGTAATGTTGGTTACTTGGTTTTGACAAGTGTATAATTAGTCATAATATTAAGAGAATCTTTTTGAGCAAATAATGATACTGTTTGTACTATCTTTTCAATTTGTATGTAAACCTAAAATTATCTTAAATAAAGTGAGCATAAATAAATCAATTGTGGTCATTCATTTTAATGGATTAATTAATTCTATGATATTCACTGGATTGCTAAACACAAGATCAGCAGTTCAAACACATCTGCCACTATGTGGAAACCCTATACATGATTGCTAAGAGCAGGAATTGAATAGATGGCACTTAACAATATCAACAGTGGATACTGAGATGCATTATACTGATTGTGCTAAATTTTACAATGAAAATAATTTGAACTTTGGAAATCTGCCTTTGCTTTGGAGTTTCATACAGAGTCTTAAATTTATTCTAAAGAATTATATAAATGGACACATTTTATAGTATGTATGCCCTCTTTGCATTATCTGTCATTGTTCTTGTTGTTAAGTGCCATTGAGTTGGTTCCAACTCATAATGAAAATGTATAGGGTTTCCAAGGAGTGACTGGTGAGTTTGAACCACTTACCCTGCAGTTCAAACCAACCTTTTGGTCCAGTGCTTACCCTACAGGGCCACACCAGGACCCCTTGCACTGTTTATAACACCTAAAATGCTGTAACTTTCATTTTGACCAAACCACTGTGGAAATCTACATGGCAGCATTGGTTATTCATGAAGTATTGAATTTCTTAACTTCAGATTTCATATTATTGCATCTGAAGTATTGGGATCCAAATGTTTTCATTTTTATGGTAATCACATTGAAATTTGGATTACACGCTTATAATAAAACTCTTTTTTACTGTGCCTAATCTGTTTTAATTGCTATATTTTTTTTAAGCTATAATCAAATGCTTCATTTCTTAACAATCACAGGTTTCAACATGAGCATGAAATGGGACAGTAAATATAACCTGTGGGTTTTTAAGTGCAAAACTCCCATTCTTCAATTGTGGCAATGGAAACGTTCTGGCAATATCTTAGTTGCATTTCCCAGATACATTTGTTACCTGAAAAGAATCAATATAGAATGATTAAAACATGATAGTTTATGTAGCAGTGCTTAAAATATAGAAAAGTTTCCATTAATTTCTTATAAAGTCTGTGTAGACAGATTATAAACATTTCTTCCTGAAGATGAGCATTAAACCACAAAATGGCCAACAAAAAGCCCAGAAAAACTGAACCTACCAATTACGTTTTATGGCTTATGTTAATAGTAACTTACTATATATTTTTCCTTTTGCTTTTATTTTTTTACCTTTCAAAAAAATTATATTTTTTCCCACCAATCATGCATTTTGCTTCATCTCAATGATTACACTCCCCTCCCAATAACAACGATTATCCTGCTTCTGCTCTGTGGTTTTTCTTTTACATCTTATTTATCACAAATGAAAAAGCAAAAATATTTGATGCACACATGCAAAACAAAAAAAAATATATTCATTTAATTGTCTAAGGAGCACATTTAGCAAGCCAACCTCGAGTCCACATACACACAGCCTTTCTCTGTCCATGGGCCTAGAGTCCACAGCTGCTCTATTTCTCCATGCCATCTCCTCGGCTTCCATCTCTGCTGTTGCTGCTTTTCTGGGTAGCATCTCATGTTGCATTCATGCTCTTCCCTCTTGATGGTCGTAGGGTCCTCTGTTCCTGAAATGAAAGATTAACTCTTCTTCCCTTTTAATTACACATCTTCTACAATTACAGTTGTGACTATTTCAATTAATCCTGATAGCAATTACTCACAATTGAATCATAAAATCATATCACCATCAACCCCTACCCCTTTCACCAGTCTCATCTGGAGAAGAGGAAAACTATTCAGTGGGTATTCTATCTTACTCCCCTCATTCTGAAACTAAGCACTCATGAAAGCTTGTAATCCAGTCACTCCATGCCTTTATAGTTCACCATTTTTGATAGCCACTGTCTAAGTTGCCTGACCCTATCAATCCAGGAAACAAGCTTGATTCTTGATATGAAGAATCTTCTTTTTTGGTTGGAATTTTGAGCAACTGCATTCATAAGCAAAGGTCCTGTTCATCAGACTGTAACTATTTACCCTTGCTCCCAGTATCAACATTCTTTATGTTCATTTTGTCAAGCTCTGGTCAGCTAGTCATCCAAGCTAGCTATAATGGGAACTGCAAGTTTGGGAGTTCTCACATGTCTCACCACACTTCAGACTATCTAACTGCTTCACTATCAGCTCTAGACCCCAGTGGCTAGGTCAGTATCCATGGGCTCAGGAGTTCACACATCTCCCAACCTTCAGACCAACCAGCCCTTCCTCTTATCTCTCTCATCTTAAGGTGAACAGGTGTCAGTGGACCATGGTCAGACTCAGTCCATATCTTCATTGTTGTATTTCCCCTACTTCCACTCACAAGTATGAGAAAGTAGAAAAGATAAGATCTAGGTAAAAGAGTATAATATGTGTATATATCCTCTCAGATACATTGCAGAAATATTGTTCCCAATCTGTGGATCCTCTTGGTGAAATATTTTAATGTACAAAAATGTCTAATTTTCAGGAGACCCCTATCATCTATTTTGTGTTCTGCTGTTTGTGTGTTTTAAGGTTTTTTTGACAGTATATTTATGCCATGGGTCAGAGCCCATAAACTTGTTCATATTTTTTTCATTTCTAGTCTTTATAGTATCTAGGTTTTATATTTAGGTCTTTAATCCACATTGAGTTCATTTATTATATGTGGTGTGAGTTATGGGTCTTGTTTAATTTTACTATAATTGGATTTCCAGTTTTGCAAACACCAATTGTTGAAGAGACTATTTCTTCTCCCAATTAAATGTGTTTACTTCCTTTGTCAAACATCAATTGACATTGGATGGGTTTACTTCTGAGTTCCAATTCTGTTCCATTGAGTTATGTGGTTTTTGTTGTACCAGTAGCAGAGTGTTGTACTGTTTTGACTACTGAGACTGTAGTAAACTTTGATACTAAGAAGTGAGTGACTTCTGACTTTACTTTCATATTAAAAATAAAATAAAATAAAATTTAGTAGTGTTTTGTTTACAACAGGTCTCTTTCCTTTGCACATAAAGTTAGTGATGAGTTTTTCCATCTCTTCAAATGGTGATATGAAACTCCATATTGGGATTGCATTTTACCTATAGACTGCTTTGACTAGTAATGACACTTTTACAACATTAAGTCTTCCTAACCAGAAGCATAGTATATTCTTCCATTTTAATAA
>NW_006408562.1:16388143-16392184 GCF_000296735.1 Chrysochloris asiatica | reverse complement strand
ATGGACTCAAGCATGGCAACAGTAGTGAGGTTGGCCCAGGATCAGGGCAGTGTTTTTTTCTGCTGTGCATTAGGTCGCTATGAGCTGGTAGACTCCATGGCACCTAACAACAACAACAACAACAACATAATAAAACATGATTTTCTGATTCAAAATGGCCAATCCCACTCCATTTCAGCTCACTAATGCCTAGAATACCAGTGTTTATGTTTCATTTCATTTTTGACAACTTCCAATTTTCCTTGATTCACACTTTATACAGTTCATGTTTTAATAATTAATGGATGTTTGCTGCTGCTTCTCCTCATTTAAGTTGTGCCCCATCAGCAAATAAAGGTACTGCAAGCTTTACTCCATTCACATCATCAAGATCAACTCTCCTCTAAGGATATAGCTCTTCTCCAGTCATATTTTGAGTGACTTCTGACCTAAGTGACTCATCTTCCAGTGATACATCTGACATTATTCTGGTGCTATTCATAATATTTTTATTTTCAAACACTGTATATTACAATTTTCTGCTGCTGTTCATAAGGTTTTCAGTGGCTAAAGTTTCAGAAATAGACTGCCTTTCCTTCTTTGGAGTCTGTCATGAAGTAATTCAACAGAGTCAGTACCCTTTGGTTCATTTGCATCTGCACAGTGAACTCCATCTAAAATTAGAAAGAAAAATGTTAATATACCACTTATGGTATGATTTATGGTATACAATACCAATACTAATACCGATACCAATTATGAAAGAATACGTTTGCTTAGCCCTGAGTTCCACATAAAAGTCATCTAAAAACTTATTAAGCAAACAAACATCTGAGTCCCTTCTTCAGAGATTTAATTCAATCAGCTAGGTTGCTGCTGGTCAGTAATTTTCACAAGCTTGTTTAAAAAGTGATTAATATGTACACCCATGATTTAAAATGAGGATTATCGTTGTTGTTAGGTACATTTGAGTCAGTTTTCTGTAGCTTTAACTTGAACTTGCATATGAACATTTGATGGTCTGTTCTGGCTCCTGAACTTTTTTGACTGATGATATGAGCCAATCAAAACTTTGTGGATCACAAGAGACTATTGTTTGATAACCAATGATTATGATGAATGCACAGGGTCAAGCAATATTTGGTTATGCAGGAGGTGGCTATTAATCAGAGAAGTTTTACTCTGTAAAATATTGATTATGAAAAATATACAATTATGGAATAGATTGTCAAATAGAACCTTACTTTAAGCAAATGTTTTAATCTATAAAAGAATTCAGGATTTACCCAAGATAACATTGCAAAACATCTAGCAGTCAACCATAATTATAATTTTAAGCTCTTTCAATATTTGACACATTAGCTATATTTCTACTCTTAAGAATTCTGCTCCTTGAAGGTTTTTTCTACTCTTTAAAAAGATTTTAAAAATAGTAAGCATTTTATGTTTATGAGTATGAGTCTTAATTGACCAAGTCTTCAGACTTCCAGGCACACCAAGCTAAAAATCATGAAAATCGTGACATTTATAATTATTCCATTTGCATAATAAGAAGATAATTATTATTTTGCAGTATCAATGCACATTTTATCTAAAAAAAAACCCCAAGTTATTAAGATTAATTTACAACTGATTTCAATAATCACAACATATAAACTATACCATGTGGAAAGCCATCTTCAGTTCCGTTGTTTAACACAGTCCCAGCGGGAGGAGAAACATCATGCAAAGCAGGTGATTCTCAGAAGCTGGCTTCTATCTCCTCTTTAGGATAACTCTGAATTCACTTGTAAAAATATATAATATTGCCATATTCACAGCCTTTTACTATGAGCTTTGCAGAATTTGGGAAGAAACAATTATTTCAGCTTCAGCGGTTTGAATTCCAAGAGAATTGTATAAGCAACTCCCCCTCACAGAAAACCTAAATGCAAAGTAACTAAATTTATGAGACCACAAAAGCAGGTAACAGTCTGAAGCAAAGCTGACCGACCACTATAGACCTCACCGCAATCAATTACCAGCAAGAATTCACAAACTCCCACATTCCCTGCAGCAATTAGCCAGGTTGGGCCTTATGCCTCACAGCTTCAAATGAAAGAAATATGGGAACACTAAGGTTAAGCAATTTAATGGATACTTTAGAAACACAAAATAATTAAGTAGATGTAAGTAATAGTTTTACTGTGAAAATAATAATACATTATGTAGGCTAGAAGCTTGATAATCACCTAGTAGAAACAATAAAGTAGTGCAAGCATTGATGATGTATTGTTGTTGTTGTTGTTAAGTGCCATCAAGTCAGATCCGACCCATAGTGACCCTAAACAGGGTTTCCAAGGAGCGACTGGTGAGCTTGAACTGCTGACCTTGCAGTTCAAACAGCTTTGCAGTCTGGCACATTAACCCACAGCGTCATGTATAGAAACATATATTACCAAGAGAATGTAATCAGGGGTCTGATAAGTGGAAATGATTTGTGTAAAGTTCAACTTAATCTTTTAATGGAAATAAGAAGAAACAATTTATCACTTATGTGGGAGAGAAGGTAAAAGTCAGTCTGAACATCACATAAATACTTTTGTTAAAGTTGTCTAAACACCGAATGAAGGAATGTTGTGATTCAAACTGTGTAATAATTCAAGGAAAGTTCAACACACCAATTCATTATGTACTGTGTGATTTTGAGTATAAAAATAAAGACTTGCTGAGCTGGGCCTGAGAAAGAGCTCCATCAGCCAACTAAGCAGAGACCTCTCCCTTGCTCCTGCTGACTTCATGTCTCCTCTCGTGTCCCGCAAGAGCTGGCCTCCTGCAATATCATATGATGGAAAGATAGTGTTTTCCAGGTGAGGTTACTTACTGCTTACAAACTAAGCTGTTGTGCTATTGGACATTCATTTATGTAATTTACAGAAACCTTAGCTAAAATAATTTGTTTTAGTGAGTAATTATATTCACAAAAGAAAATGACCTCATCTCAATCGATTATCTAAAACTATATGAGCTTCTTAAAATTATGTGATATTAGGATCTGTTGAGTTGATTCTAACTCGTTGTGACCCTATGTATAAAAGAATGAAGCACGGTTTGGTCCTGCACCATCTGCAAAGTTACTATTATCTTAGAGCCCAATGCTATAACACTGTGTCAATTCTTCTCATTGATGCTCTTCTTTTTTTACTGACCTTCTACTTTACCAAGTATGATGTTCTTTTCCATATAAAGCAATATGGACAACATTAAACTGGTGGCTCATTTTATATGATCCTTTCTTTTCTGTGTTGATTGTTGTTTTTGTTAAATGCTGCTAAGTCAGTTCCAACTCATAGTGACCCAGTAGAGAATTTTTTCCAAAGTTTTTTTTGTTGAGTGATATTTTACATGGGAGAAGATAGGTTTTGCACTCAACTTATTGTATTTTGTTTCATTGCAGTGATTACAATCCCCTCTAAGCATCATCGGTTAATAGTATTTGCTTCTATTCCCTCTATTTTTTTTTTCTTAATGTACACAAAAACACGCAGTAATATAAAATCATTGAAACAACCAAAGGGCACTTTCTGCAAGCCTGCCTCCTGGCCACCAGCACAGAGCCTTTCTCTTTCCATGAGTCTAGAGACCTCAACTGTTCTATCTTTCCATGTCCTCATCTCTCTGCCTTCATTTCTGGTGTTGCTAGTTGTCTGGTTAGGGTTCCACATTCTGCTCATGCTCTTCTATCTCGATGGTCCTAGGATCCTCTGTTCCTGGAATATAAGATTAACTACTCTCCCTTTTTTGCTACAGAACTTCTACCTTTATAGTTGTGACAGTCGCAATTAGTCATGATAACAATTACTCACTATTAAATCAAAAGAATCCTATCCCCATCTCTTTTCACTAGACCCATCTAGACAAGATGAAAACTATTTAGTGGTGACATTACTAAGCTCCCTCTTGAAATTTGTAAGCCGTCACTTTGTGCCTTTGTGGCAACCCCCTTACCCCCTACCCCTGCATTTTAGGTCTCCAAAGTCTAAGTTGTCCATCCCTATCAACTCTGTGTACTCAGGGAATAGG
>NW_006408562.1:16385404-16388043 GCF_000296735.1 Chrysochloris asiatica | reverse complement strand
TGTGGAACCGACCATCAATTTTTCATAGGCACATTCAGATTAAAGATGAAGGAAATTAAGGCAAGTCTATCAGTGCCAAACCATAGCCTTGAATGTATCCTGCCTGAATTTAGAGCCTATCCCATGCATTAGATAATAATGACTGAAGGTAAGAAGAACTGTGAGCTGACACCAAGAAAAATCAAACAGGAAGAAAGAAAAAGGTCATTAAAAAGACAGGAAATGCAGAAAAGACCAAAATGGATGTCTGTTTTCAATATAGATTATTATTCAATGTAAAGAAAAAAATCCTTACAACTGCACTGAAAACACCATCCTGATACACAGAAAAGATTGAAATTGTCAAAGATTTCATTTTATTTGGGTTTAAAATCAATTCTCATGAAAGCAGCATTCAAGAAGTTAATGTATTACAGTAAGTAATTCTGCTTTCAAAAACTACCATAAAGCACTAAGGAACAAAGATGCCACTTTGAGGACCAAGGTGTGCCGGATCCAAGTCATGGTATTTTCAATTGTTTTGTTTGCATAAGAAAGCTGGAAAAGGGTCCTGGTGTAGTGCTGTAGGACCACAAGGTCAATTTGAAATTCGAGGTTGATGGTTCAACCCCATCCCTCAAGCTGCTTCTTGGAAACCCTATACAAGATCACTTAGAGCGTACTCAATGTCACTTAACAACAAAAACATATGCATGTGAAAGCTGAACAATGAATAAGATAGACTGGGGAATAATTGATTTGAATTATGGTGTTACTGAAGAATATTGAAAGTATAATGGATTGCCAAATCTTTCTTGGGTGAGATACAGACAGAATAACCAAATCTTTCTTGGGTGAGATATAGACAGAATGCCTCTTAGAAGCAAAGATGGTGTGACTTTATCTCATATACTTTGGACGTGTTTTCTTGAAGAACCAGTCCCTGTAAACATCATGCTTGGTAAAGTGAGGGTCAGTGAAAAAGAAAAATAACCCTGAAAGATGAATTGAGACACTGACTTCATATAATCTGGCTTCTTTGATTATTTTCTCAGCATAAAATTCGAATGGTGGTGGTGGTGGTGTACTGTGGAGTCTGATTTATACTGACCTTGCTGCACATATTTACAGGAACAGAAAGCCTCATCTTTCTCCCATGGAGCAGCTGACCTTGAGTTTACCAACCCAACTCAAAACCACTATGTTACCAGAGCTCCTTGAAAATTTGAATAAGTATGTTTAAAGAATACAACCTTGGTGCACACCTTTCCTGATTTTAAATTCAGTATCCCCTTGTTCTGTTCTAACAACTGCCTCTTGGTCTATATACAGGTTGCTCATGAGCACAAATGAATGTCCTGGAATACCCATTGTTCACAATGTTATCCATAGCTTGTCATGATCTACAAGGTCAAAAACCTTTGCATACTCATTAAAGCATAAGTAAACATCTTTCTTGTATTCTCTGCTTTCAGACAAGTCTTATCTGAGGTATGCAATGATATCTCTTGTATCACCAAATCTTCTGAATTGGACTTGAATTTCTGGCAATTCTCTGTTGATGTACTGTTGCAGACATTTTTAAATTATCTTCAACAAAAGTTGGCTTACACATGATATTAATGATATTGTTAGATGATTTCCTCATTCAGTGACATCATTTCTTTGTGGAATTGGCACAAATATGAATCTCTTCTAATTGGTTGACAAGGTAGCTATCTTCCAAATTTCTTGGCATACATGAGTGAGCGACAACAGGTCTGAATTCATTTGCTGAAAGATTTCAATTTGTATTCCATCAATTCCTGGAGTCTTGTTTTGTGCCAATACTTTCATTACAGTTTGGACTTCTGTCAGACCCTTCAGTTCTTGATAATATGCTACGTTTTGAAACAAGTGAAAATCAACCATTTCTTTTTGATACATTGATTATATACCTTCCATGTTCATTTGATACTATCTACATTATTCTTCAATATTTCAAGTGGAGACTTGAAATTTTTCTTCAATTCTTAGTACTTGAGAAGTTCTAAACATGTCTAATAAATTTCACACTGAACAATTTGGTAGAATTCTTCAGTTTCATCATCATTCTCTTTAGTAGTTGGTCTTAAATTTGTATAATTGTGGTATTAACTGATCTTCCTTGCAGACATATGGATATTTTCCTGTCACACACAGCATCTTACTTTATAGATCTTGAAATGTTCTTTTTGATGCTAAATGCTATGTCAATACTCTTGAATTTGGTGTTCCTATCATAATAAAAATCAGAACATGGAGTGTACGAAGTATGAACCTGGTAAAATTGGATGTTGTCAAAAATGAAATGGAATGCATAAACATCGATATCTTAGGCATTAGTTAGCTGAAATGGACTGGTATTGGCCATTTTGAATCTGACAATTCACATGGTTTACTATGCCAGGAATGATATATTGAAGAGGAATGGTGTTGTCAAAAAGAACATATCCAGATCACTCATGAGGTATAATGCTGTATGTGATAGGATAACATCCATGCGCCTATAGGGAAGTCCTGTTAATACCACTATTATTCAAATTTCCGCACCAACCACTAAAGCCAGTGAGGATGAAATAGGAGAATTCTACCAACTTCTTCAATCTGAAATTGATCAAACAGGCAATCAAGATGTATTG
>NW_006408562.1:16383972-16385270 GCF_000296735.1 Chrysochloris asiatica | reverse complement strand
TTGTGGATTACAGTCCAGTATTTATTCTACAAAGCCACCGTGCTTCTATCGTACTGATAACAATATTAAAAGCAGTTTGCTAATATTACTGTTAGTTACAGTCAAGTTTATCCCCAATTCATGGAGACCCAAGCATAGCAGAACTAAATGGTATGCAGTTCTACGCCATAGTGTTTTTATAGGCTGATTTCTAGAAATAAATTCAAGGCCATTCTTACTAGTTTATCTTAATGTGGAAGGTCCATTAAAATTTGTTGCATGTCATAAACCCTCACAGGCTGACAGTGACACAGGAGGTGGTGGGTAATATGAGATGGTTTGTCCAAAATCCAACCTGGTTCTCCTGTATCTAAGGTGAGAAAGCAACCACTGAATCACCAATGCCCACTTAATTTATAATTACATTCTGATATATTCTGTTCTGTTTGCAAGTCTTGGACTGTTGTTTATGATTGTGTTACCTTTAACACAGCAAGCAAATCTTTGCTGATATCATTTGTGAGTCCCAGATGATGCCAAGGATCAAAGAACCATTGGGAAATACAATTTTGCCTCCCTTCAAATTAAGCCACCATTGTACCTATTAGTAGCTCTAACAGCTCGAGCTATTGAAATGACATGAAATTAATGTCAAAGGCATCCAAACATTGCTTAAAAAAAAACCTGTGAAGAAAATGAGACAAAATTATAAATACTAGAGAGAAGAATTGAGATGCATTATCCAAAAGCGCCACACCAAGACTCCGTAGATAATTTGTTGTTGTCAGGTGCCATCGAACTGCGTTCCAAAATGAGAAATATTTCCCACAGTGCACATAGGAGTATGGGGACAAGAGTCAGAAGTTGATGGAAGAGAGGAGAGGTTTGCTGGGCCCTTGGATCCAGTAGGGCTCGTTGTGGCCATGGTTAGGTTAGGGTGTTAGGTTGGTTTGCTCTTGCTCAGATGTACTGGGTATGATGTCAAATGAACAAATCAACTGGACTTTTCAAAACCACATTCCCAACAAACTTTGCTACTAGCTTGAAACCAGTCAATGATTTGCTTTTGAAGATAGAGCATGTGTTTGTGGCTCACAAGGTTGGAAGAAAAGCCTGGAAGTCAACTTCCAAAAGTCAGCTACTGAACTGTCTAGAATTAAGAATTAATCTGGTAACTGATAATGAGTTGGTTAGAGTCCTCTTGATCTCTGCTTTTGCACCCTGGATTCACAGTAGTGCCTTCCCTCTTTTGTTCTTTGAACCACATTATCATCAATTTTTCATACTCTCCAAGCTTGAGTGGCTTTGGGATATTTTGC
>NW_006408562.1:16380674-16382462 GCF_000296735.1 Chrysochloris asiatica | reverse complement strand
TTGTCCAGACAATCAAAAGCCTTTGCATAGTCAATAAATCACAGGTAAACAGCTTTCTGGTGTTCTCTGTTTTCAGACAAGGTTCATCTGATGTCAGCAGTGATATCTTCCACATCCTTATCTGCATCTGGCTTGAACCTCCGGAAGCTCTCTGTCAACATATGGTTACAGCCATTTTTGTACTATCTTTAGCGAAATTTTTGTTGCATGGGATATTAATGATATTGTTCAGTGATTTCCACATTCCTTTGGCTCATGTCTCCTTGGAATGGGCATAAATATGCATATCTTCCAGTCAGTTGGCCAGGTATTTGTCTTCCAAATTTCTTGGCATTGATGAGTGAGTGCCTCCAGTGCTGCATCTGTTTATTGAAAGATTGCAATTTATATTCTATCAATTCCCAGAGCCCTGTTCTTTGCCAATGCCTTCAATGTACTGTGAACTTCTTTCTACGTGATGATTGGCTCTTGATCATATGCTACCTCTTCAAATGGCTGAACATCCAGCATCTCTTTCTGGTACAGTGATTCTGTATTCTTTCCATCTTCCTTTGATGCTTTCTGCATCATTCAATACTTTGCCTATGGACTCCTTCAATACTGTAAGCCAAGACTTTATTTTTTTCTTCAGATCCCTCAGCTTAAGGGATGCTGAGCATGTTCTTCCCTTTTGGTTTTCTAATTCCAGGTCTTTTCACATTTTTTAAATAATATTTGACTATGTCTTCTCAAGCTGACTTTTAAATATTCTTATTCAGTTCTTTCACCATCTCATTTTTTCCATTTGCTTTAGTATCTCTATGCTAGACAGAAAAGTTCAGTATCTTCTGACATCCATTTTGATCTTTTTCTTATTTCTTTTCTTCTTAATGACTTCTTGCTTTCTTCTTGGATGATATTCTTGATGTCATCCA
The DNA here is from genome assembly GCF_000296735.1 of Chrysochloris asiatica. Lineage (NCBI taxonomy): Eukaryota > Metazoa > Chordata > Mammalia > Afrosoricida > Chrysochloridae > Chrysochloris > Chrysochloris asiatica. The sequence goes on along the minus strand of NW_006408562.1, from coordinate 16,381,548 downwards.
CAACTCTGCTTGTCTTCATTCTTTAGGGTCTAATGCAGGGGCCAGCCCTGCACGAATGGGTTTCCAGGGGTAGACAGAGAATTGAAAAATGGCAGGGGACTCAAGATAGTCACTGGAGAGTACTTTATTATGCTTTTACTAATGCTTATATACCATTTTCATAGGAATGTGCAAAAGACAGATCATTTCTCTTTAATCACTGATTAACAAGACCTTTGCTTGATCACAATACCATTGACATCATTACCAGGAATTGGTAAGTGGTTATGCTTGGAATCAGCACATGCAATGATTGGTTTCATTGATTACATTCGTGTTAGATATAGATCAAGACCTACTCGCTACAGCAGTCACAGACTCAATGCTTATTTCCTTAACTACACCTTGTTTTCCCTTGGGTAAGGTCCATGTGGTCTTGGCCCATTGCTGATGGCTAGCAAGGCTTTCCTTGTAAATCTCACTAAGGTGTTCCTTGTATTAGAGAGTTACTGCCGGGTAGGCTTCACACACTTTCCTTATATCCTACAATCTAATGCATCAAATCTGTTCTTGAGATGATTGCTAAATTCAGGTGGGATATGTTCAAGGTTATATTTGGACTCTTGTGAACTTGTTTTAATTTTTTCTTCAGGTTCAGCCTGAACTTGCAAAAGAGTTCATCGATGGTCTGTTTCACAGTCTGCCTTTAGCCTTGTTTGGCTGATTGGATGGAGCTTTTTAACTGTCTTTTCCACAGATGTAGTCAAGTTGTTGTCTTCATATTCTAACGTGTGTATTGTTATCTTTTGTTTTGTTTTAAAAAGGTAATTGCTCCAGAATCTTCAGAGGTGGGAAATTTCCACTTAAAAGGACAAGCAGACCAGCCTGGAGCAGC
>NW_006408562.1:16378043-16379229 GCF_000296735.1 Chrysochloris asiatica | reverse complement strand
GTAATCTCCAGCTTTGTTTCTATCACCAAGGCTGTATTTTCCAACTACTGGTCCTTCCTCTTTGTCTCCAACTTTTGTATTCCAATTGCCAGTGATTATCAATACATGCTGATTGCATGTTTGATCAATTTCACTATGAAGAAGTTGGTAGAACTGTTCAATTCATTATCACTGTCTATAATGGTTGGTGTGTTTATTTGAATAATAGTGACATTAGTTGGTCTTATGTAGTCATATGCATATTTTCCTGTCACAGACTGCACTGTACTTCAAGACAAATCTCTATATGTTCTTTTTGATGGTGAATGCTATGCCATTCCTCTTCAATTTGTCATTCCCAGCATAGTAAACCCTGTGATTATCAGAATCAAAATGGCAAATACCAGTCCATTTCAGCTTACTAATGCCTAGCATATCACTGATTATGTGTTCCATTTTGACAACTTCCAATTTTTCTAGATTCATACTTCATTTATTACATATGAATATTATTCATTTATTACATTTATTATACTTCATTTATTACATATGAATATTAATGGCTGTTTACAGCTGTTTCTCTTGATTTTGACTTGTGCCCCATCAATGAATAAAGGCCCAGGAACTTTACTCCATTCATGTCATCACAGTCAGCTCTACTTTGAGGAGGCAACTCTTCCCCAGAGTGCCTTCCAACCAAGGGCTTCATCTTCTGGCACTATATCTGACAATATTCTGGTGGTCGTCATCATGTTTCAGTATTCAGTATTCTGGTGCTCACAGTGTACCACTGTTATTCATAAGGTTTTCAGTGACTAAATATTCAGAAGTTGTCCATCTCTCCTTCCTTGTTTGTGGTTTTCTGGAAGCTCAGCTGAAACCTGTCCACCATGGATTTCCCTGCTGGTATTTCAAACACCCTTAGTGTAGCAACACACAAGACACAGCAGAACAACAAACTGACAGACCAGTGGCGTTTATGTAATATAATATTAAATTCATAGGAGGGCAATGACTCTTTGGATAAACACTTGACTGAACCACAAGATCGGTGGTTTGAACCCACCAACTGCTCAGCAGGAGAATGATCTGACTTTCTGCTCCTTCAAAAATTCACAGCCTTGAAAATCCTAGATGGGGTGGCTGAGTCAGAACCAAATCAATGGCACTTATCAAAAATAATATTGTTGTTGTTGTCAGGTGCCAT
>NW_006408562.1:16369073-16371103 GCF_000296735.1 Chrysochloris asiatica | reverse complement strand
ACAAGACCTTTCCTTACTATTTCTGTTTCCCTGGAATCTGGACACTGCTGCCTATTTTATTTTATCTGAGGTGACATGGGGAAAACATCACTGAACTAAACCAAAAATCAGTGTATGTGGAAGAACAGTTATTTAATATCAATCAAAGTAAAGATCTTATATGTAATGAAGACCAACTTTGTATATATAACATTTTCAACTTCTTCTTTAACATTATGTAACTACTGAAGCACTTCTTAAAATCAGATATCAACTATGCTCCAAAATATATCATATTTCTCCATTAAATAATTTTCAGAATGAGACAAAAATAAATAAATAAAGCCAGAAATCAGAGGTACATTTGGCAGTTTTTAATTTTCTATTTCTTAGAAGTAGTAGTACTTAAAACTCTCAAACTAATTAAATCAGAATCCTACAGGACTCCTCTTACTCAGCTAGTTTTGATCATTCATTGAGATGACCACACAGAACTCAGACACCATACTCTTAAATATAGAATTATTAGGGAAGTTAACAGAATCAGAGAAGGCTCAAGGCACTTTTGTTCTAGACAGTTGCTAACAAATGCCCACAGGACAAACTACTCCACCATAAGGCTCAGCCTAAAGGCACTCCTCGGCTTTAGCTCCATGAATCAGCAAACCTGGCTCCCCAACTTAAGTGCATAGATGCACGCCACTCTGCAAAGCCAGCTTCCTGCCCAAATTCAGATTGATTTGCTCCATAGACTAGGAAGTCCACTGCTGTGTCTCATGGTCTGGTCTGGGTTTTGCTGCTGCTCCTTCGGTATCATTGATTTCTGTCCCTGGATTGAGGAGGTTCAATGTACCAGGATATGAGGGTCCAAAGAACACACTTCACTCCTAGGTCTTCTTCTTTGATGGTTGCGAAATCACCTTCTTGCTTCTGCCATGTTGTTGTTAAGTACCGTGGAGTCAGTTCTGACTCACAGTGACCCTACACAGGGTTTCCGAGGCTATAAATCTTTATGGGAGCAGAAAGTCTTATCTTTCTCCCGTAGAACAGCTGGTAGTTTCAAACTGCCGACCTTGAGGTTAACAGCTCGATTCGTAACCACTACACTACCAGAGCTCCTTTGAAGCTCATTTCAAATTCACATTAAGAGTTCCAAATTTCCACAATTACAGCGAACTCTGCTAACATCCACAGGTGAATCATGTTATCCTATCAGTATCTTCTCCCACCTACTTTTTAGCCAGGAAAAGAGTCATTTGGTGAGAGTTACAAAACCAAGGCTAGAAGAGACATGTTAAATAATTCAATACACCACAAAGTGGCATGAAACCCTCTAGACTTTCATTTTGTTGTAAATAGTTAAGGTCAAAGGTATCTAAGAATAAAGTTTATGAATAATATATATATTGACTTATATGCATAATATATTTTGTTTAGAGCAGACTCTAAGTTTGTATTATTGAAACATACATGACTCTATCTTGTGAATGAGAGACATAGAATAGTTCAGGCCTCATTTCTGCTATTTTCCAACCTCTAGAAAGTGAACTCTGGTTAAAGGGAGTGAAGTATTACTAGTTATGATTACCCATAGTTCCACAGTGCCAAAATAGTACAAATACTGCTGCCTTCAGGGAAGGAAGGGTATTTTGTTCCCTATTTGTTATTAATTGCCATTATGTCAACTCTGATTCATGGTGGCCTTATGTTCAACAAAATTAAATGCTACCCAGTCCTGTCACTGGATTCAGAAGAGGCCTTGGAATGACAGATATCATTGCTGATGTCTGATGGATCTTGGCTGAAAGCAGAGAATGTCAGAAAAATGTTTACCTGTGCTTTATTGACTACGCAAAGGCTTTCGATTGTGTGGATCTTGACAAACTATGGACAACATTGTAAAGTATGAGTATCCCTGAACACTTCATTGTGCTCAGGAGAAATCTATATATGAACCATGAGGCAGTTGTTCCAACAGAACATGGGAACACTGAATGGTTTAAAATTAAGAAAGGTGTGCAACAAGGGTGTACTCTTTCACCATACTTATT
>NW_006408562.1:16358268-16367626 GCF_000296735.1 Chrysochloris asiatica | reverse complement strand
AAATAAATATATAATCACGGAAGAAATATCAAATAGAACATTATTTTAACCAAATATACTTTTTCCTGTCATAGAACCTACTACTGACCATGATAAAATTGCTAAAAATCTTTGAGTCATTTGAATCTGTCTCTACAGTTGATTCATTTGCTACATTTGGACAAGAATGCAGCTCCTTGATGAAGTTACCTACTCTTCAAGACGCTTTATAAACTATTAAGGGTTATTTGTTTACAAATATGTGTTTTCAACTAAATCCTAAGGTTAACTGATCGATCACCTACTTAGATGTATCTGTGTTTCTTATCAATAATATCAAAAGAAATTCATAAATTTTATTTTGGGTTACAGTCACGTTAACCCTGAGCTCATGAAGAGACTATACACAACAGAACTAAATGATGTTTGGTCTTATGCCATTCCCATAACTGGTTGCAGATCCAACTATTGCGGTTCAGAGTCTCCACCGGCTGATTTCTGGAAATAAACATTCATAGAAAATCTGGATATAAATGCAAAGACCATTATTCCTAGTACATCTTAGTATAGAAGCTGAACTGAAACTTCGTCAGCATCACAGATGCACATAAGCCTCCAGTAGCAGGCACGTGGCAACTATACATGTGAAGGCTTATCTAGAATCCAACCTGGTTCTCCTATATCGAAGGTCAAGATTCAACCACTAAATCACCATTTTCCCCTTAATTTATTCTTACATGCTGATATATTGCATGCTATTCGTGAGTCTTTACACAGTCTCGTGACTGTGCTACCTTTAATGAAGACAGCAGATAAATCTTTACTGACATCAGCTGTGATTCCCAGAGCAGGCCAAGGATCAAGGGAACCATTGGGCAAGATGATTTTGCTTCCCTTCACATTGAAGCCACCAAAGTACCTATTGGTAGAGCTAACAACTCGAACCACTGAAATGACATTAAAGTCAAAGCCAAAGATATCTGACCACTGCTTAAGAAAAAAACCTGTGAAGAAAAATGAGACAAAATTATAGGAGCTAGAAAGAATGATTGAGGAGTGTAAGAAAGATATCTACAAAAAGACTGCAGTCATTTTTTTAGTTTGTTAGTTATTTTGATTTCATGTGATTTTGAGAGTGATTTAAAATAATTGCAAATGTCTTCAGATTAAAAAGGAAATTATCTCTCTGTCTATCTAAGCCAGCCACTCTTCCTATGAGCTTCTCTAATACTTAAGAACACAGGAATGAGGTCTACAAAGTACATGTCTTTCTGGGCCTTGGCCAACCCAATGTAGAAGCTTAGTGAGGGGACTACAGACACAACAGGCTGCTGTTTTCTGGATGCCTCCTTGTGTTTAAGACCAAGGAAAGCAGAAATCCTTATTCTTTGCTGTCTCACTGAACCCTCTCTTGAACCTGAACTAGCAACCAGTATAGGAGAAAGAAATTGCAATTGATCGCCTGGCTGGTTCTTAGAGAGAGAGCACAGAGGGCTAGAGACCACCACCAAAGCAGAGATGTGCACTCCAGGATTCCTCAAACACACCAAAAACTATTGGTCTGGCCCCAAGGGTCTGAAAACCCAAAGCATGTTTGAAGATGGAAGTCAAGAAAAAAAAAAAAAATTGCCTTCCTATGTCCTACGAGCAAAAATATTGTAAAGGAACAAAAGACTAAAAAAGATAGATGAGGCTTATCTTCACAGTGGTGGAACAGAAACCAAAAGAAGTGAAGTTATCGTAGGTGCATTCCCAAATACAGGTACCGTTCCCATAGATGTCACTCTTGAAATATGCCATAGCTCCATTCCTCACTAGGAAATTTTAGGATTTAAGGATTTGGATAGGAGAAATTATAGGATCCAGTTCATACTTTTTTCTCTTACTTAATAATTCTTTCATGATTTTACTCTCCAAGATATTATTACAAATAAAATCTATGCATTTTCATGTACAGCATCTGTGCACACACATACACATATCATATGCAAAGATTCAAATAATATTATTGATATTAATATATCATACTATAATACATTATAATATATTAATACTAAGCATAATATTTTCATTAAAGTTTTTCATATTAATTAGCTTGTTTTCTAGTGGAAAACTATCTTTACAAAAAATTCATTTCCATTTTCATGTACAGCATATTTTTTAACACAGATGCACAGATACAAATAAAGATTGTTCTATTAGTATTAATGGTCAATATAAAGTTGTCATTAAAATTCTTCATATTGATTATCAACAGTGAATCCACTTCTATTTCTAGTGGATAATCCTTGAGGCCAGGTATCATATCTTGCTGTTCTAAACCAGTGAATTTAAATAAAGGATCATAACCCGAGGAGAATCACAATGACTGAGGGTTTTCCGTCCTGCTTCTTACAACCAAAAATCATGGCTAGCCGGAAATTCAAAACAGGTGCACAGCTTGTATTATTTTCTTTGCAACGTTGATGTCACTGTATTCTTTATTTGAATTTTTCAAGAATCATATAAAGTACCTTCTTGATAACTGAGTATTAAATAAAGTAACACCATAAAGCCAACAAATGAAACTGAAGCTACTAGTGTACTTATTCTTATTCCTTCTCTAGGACTAAAGCATGTTTCCTGGCAGCTACTGATTAAGGTTGATTCAGAAATCTGAGAATTGGTTCTATGTATTTTATCCAAATATTTATTATTTTCAAACTTCCATCTAGAAGATTTCTCCCTTAATTTTTCGCCAGTTTGGGACTCACCAACCTTAGCAATTTAATATTACCTTTAAATATGTGGGGGGAAAACAAAAATGAAACCTGCCATCATGGTTTTCAGTGACAAACAGTTGTGAAGACAGTCTTTACCTGGGAGGCTGATTCTTTGATTCCATGTTTTGAAATAATCCAAATTCATTGCAGCAGTGACAAAACCATTGCCTTGCTAGAAATCAAAACATCAATTGATGTCTTAAACAGAAATTATATTTTGGTCAATGACCAAATTAAAAGCTTAAAAACATTAACATACCTCAGATTTTCATGCCACTCATGACTTACTTGGAGTGCTGGTGTGGTACTCTGGGTTCAACTGTGGACTGTGAACCACAAGGTCAGCAGTTCAAACCCATCACCTACCTGTTCTTGGAAACTCTATACCACACCGCTATAAGTCTGATCCAACATGATGGCACTTAACCACAACAACAACAACATGACATACTAAATAAAATTTGATCTCATCTTTATGAATATTATTTTTAGTCTATCCCAACATTAACACACCAAGAATTGTAACTATGTCCAATTATCAGGCATATTAGCCGAGACCCAACCTGATCAAGAAGTAACTCTTTCTCTTTCCCCCTAGACCATCTTCACGAGAATCTCAGGTCTATCCCATTGTCTGTCTTGAATTTCTAACTTCTGCTGCAAACACACTCTGTTCTCTCTGCATTCCTCCTTTCAGTGTCTCATTTGGCTTTCCCAGGGACTTATCTACGAAGATTCTTGAAGCAGGAATGTGTACTTGATGCTCTTGTGCCTCACGGTTTCTGCACCCTGAAGGATGCTGCAACCTTAACTTCTGCCCCAGTACTTAGGGTAGCTAAGTTGTGATGCTTTCTCTATGCTTGTGAGGTTCAATTCAATTCATTGATAATGTTAAGTAGGTCTTCTGTGTCTGTTTTGATTTTCTTTCTAGTTGTTCTGTCCCTATTTGAAAGTGGTGTGCTAAAGTGCTGAAGTCTCCTAATTTTATTGTAGATCTAGCTACTTCTTTCTACAATTCTGATTGCATTTCATTTACAAACTTTCACGTGCATATGAGGTTATTGAAAATATCATGGCTTGGGTCAGGAGCACCTTGAGTCCTCAAACTGACATCTTTGCTCTTGAATATTTTAAAGAAGTTTGTGCAGCAGGTTTGCCTTATGAAATATGTCATTGAGTGCTGCTTCCATGAGTGCTGATGGTTAATCCAAGCAAAATGAAGTCTTTGACAATTTCAATCTTTTCTCAATTTATCTTGATGTCATTGATTGGTCCCGTGGTGAGGATTTTAGTTTTCTTTATATTGAGTTGCAACCTATGCTGAAGGATATTGTCTTTGAACTTCATTGGTCAGTATTTTTAAGTCCTCTTCGCTTTCAGTAAGCAAGGTTGCAGCAACTGCACATCGCAGGTTGTTAATGAGTCTTCCGTCTATCCTGATGCCATGTTCTTCTTCGTATAATCCAGTTTGTCAGATTATGTGTTCCGCATACAGATTGAATAAGTATGGTGAAAGAATGCCATTCTTGGCCACTCATTTCCAATTTTAAAGTATTTGGTGCTCCCTTTTTCTGTTTGAACAGCTGCCTTTTGGTCTCTGTACAAGTTTTTCATGAGTACAATGAAGTGTTCTGTAATACTCATTCTCCACAATGTTATCCATAGTTTGTCATAATCCACATAACTGAAAGCCTTTCGTAGTCAATAAAACACAGATTAAGATCTTTCTGGGAATCTCTGCTTTCAGTCAAGATCTGTAGATTGTCAGCAATGAGATCTCTTGTTCCATGTCGTCTTTTTCATCCTTACCTTTCCAATTATCCCACTATACAAAAGTCCTATTGCATGTGGGGGAAAAAAAAGATTTAATAAAGAATAGTTACACTTTCTTTCTTTGCATATAGCTTCTCTAGTAAATCTTTCTGTGTTGGTAGTTAGTTTCATATTTCTCGGGAAATGGAGCATTCAATCAACTATTTACCATGAAGTCTATTCCAATTTAGAGACTCAATGAAACTGTGACACAATAGGTTTTTCGTCTTTTTTGGACGTAGATTGCTGTGTCTTTCTTCCGAGAAAACACTGGGCAGACTTACTTGTGCTCTTAGCATTTTTGTTAGCAGCGGAGCTTGTTTACCATTCTGCTCCTCAGAAACTCCAAATGCAGAATCCAGTCCTGTGCCATTGATTTCATTCTGACTCATCAGGACCCTTGGAGTCCTGGTATGGCGCTGTTGGCTAATGTGTCAGACTGCAAAGTCGTTTGAACTGCAAGGTAGGCGGCTCAGGCTCACCAGCTGCTCCTTGGAAACCCTATACAGTCGGAATCGACTCAACAACACTTAACAACAACAACAATCATGACCTTACTTTCTCAGGTTTCTGAGACTTCAGATCTTTACTGGAGCACACAGGCTCATCTTTGTCCTACAGAGCAGCTGGTGGGTTTGAACTTCTGACCTTTTGGTTTAGAAGGCTAATCCCTAGCCCACAACAGCACCAGGGCTCCTTAAATGTGGCATTCCAAAAAAGATACAACTGACTGCCTTTGAAGGCGCTCTGGTGGCATAGTGGGTTATGATGTTGTTGCTGTTGTTATGTGCTGTGGAGTCAGTTCCAACTCATAGCGACCCTGCACAGGGCTTCCAAGGCTGTAAATCTTTACAGGAGCAGAAAGCCTCATCTTTCTCCCACGGAGCAGCTGGTAGTTTTGAACTGCTGACCTTGCAGTTCGCAGCCTGATTCGTAACCACTATGCTACCAGATAGTGTGCTGCTAATAGCAAGGTCAGCAGTATAGTCTCTGGTTGTACAACTATTTAAGCACTCGGCTACAAACTGAAAGGTTGGAAGTTCAAATCTACCTAGAGGTGTCTTGATAAAAAGTTCTGGCAATCTCTTTCTGAAACTTCAATCAATGACAAGCCATGAAGCACAGTTGTTCTTTGACACACTTTACACAAGGAGTAAAGTAGACTGACTGGGTGGAGGTTGTTTGTCTTGTTTTGTTTAGTTTAGTTTTTATGAGCAAAGTATTGTGCTGGGATTCCTGTAGTGAACTAGACAGACTGGTTCCTGACGGGCTGGAGTTTATATTAAAGTTGGGAAAACAGACAAGAGATTTACCAAGGAAGCAAACAAATGAGTATATACCTGAAATAAATATGCATTGAAATAAGCGTTGAAACAAAAATCCACGCAGTGCTAAGTAGAAAATTGCTTTTCATCATGAGTGCAGTTTGCCGTTAACTGACAATAGAAAATTTATATCATCGAGAGTTATTATTTATTGTCTCATACAAACTGCATGACATTATGTACTATTTCATATTATAGGCTCTTTTTTTCATATTATAGGCCTTTAAGTGCTTAATTCCGTGGTTTTTCAAAATGGAATGGTCCCTCACCACAAACACCCCATCTAAACAAATGATATTTTTTCTATAAGTGCCCTGTTTTGTATTTGCCCATTATAATTTGCCCTTAATAATGAAGTGACCATACTGTTCATTCCATCTGGTATTTTCCTGCAGTTTTATGCATCTAATTTCAGGATGTCTTCTTCAGGATTTACTTTTCCCAAAGCATCCATTTCTCTCCAAGCAGTGGGTACCACCGGGCACTGGTGGACTCTGAGAGCTTCATTCCAAGCATTGCTGTTTGTTGTTAAGTGCTGTCAGGTCAGTTCCAACCCACAGCAAACCTGTATAGAGTTTTCAAGGAGCAGCTGGTGAGCTTGAACCACTGACATCGCAGTTCAAAACAACTTTGCAGTCCAGCGCATTAGCCTGCAGCGCCACACCAGGACCCCGACACTCCAAGCATGGGCACAGTGATTACCTGTCTGGATTCAAAGACAATTTTTACTAAGTTGTCCTACTGACCAGTGAATTGCCCAGGCATTCCAAACAGAGCAAATGCTTGTCCAACACAGCCAAATTTTTATCATTCCATTTCTGTTAAATAGTTAGGCAAAACTCATCTGTGTTACTAGAAACAAGGGGATTAATTACCTTTGGAGAGAAAGAATGAGTAGTGATTAAAACAAGGCATGTTGTTGTTAAGTACCATGGAATCGGTACTGACTCATAGTGACGCTGCACAGGGTTTCCAAGGCTGTATAAATCTTTACGGGAGCAGAAAGCCTCATCATTCTCCCGCAGAACTGCTGGTAGTTTCGAACTGCTGACCTTGCGGTTCACAGCCTGATTCGTAACCACTATGCTACCAGAGCTCCTTAAAAGAAGGCATGAGGTAATGCTATATAAATGAGCCAAAGATGGCCGCTTTTCATTGGTTCCCAAGCTGTTTACTTCTTTATAACAATCTGAGTCCTGTTATCCCAAAACAGTGTGGCTTTAAACACCATCATGTTGTTTCTCACCTACCTACTGCCCACCAGTCATCATCCAATTAATCCCAACTCATGACAATTCCATCTGTGTCAGCATTTTCAATGCTGAGCTTTCTAAAGTAAATTGCCAGGTAATTCTTCCAAGGTGCCTCTGGTTGGATTTGAACCTCCAAACTTTTGGTTACCATCTGGGTGTATTAAGCATTTGTACCCACCCCCACCCCCACCCCCAGAACACCTTACACTACTTGGTGCAATTCTCAGTGATTCCATGTTTGAAGAGGGGCAGCCTGCAAATGGTTGGCCATTCAGGGGAAAATGGCAAGTTGGTGTTCAGGCTGGGCTTGAAACTTACAGTGAACAGTAAAGAAATGGGCAATGATTTGGGGGAGATTATGTGTAATCTGAAAAAATGGTTGCTTCATGTTAAAAGGAGATGATCTTCCTTGATCAACAAAAATTCCTTCAAGCATTCACTAATAAAATTTATTATTATTACTAATTCTCTCTATAAATATTTATTTTGCTAAGTTATTTTTCTAGGAACATTATTGGCTGTAATGAGTCTCTCCTACTTTAATGAGTGAACTCTTCATTATATAGAACTGAAAACACAATCACTGGCTAATAATACAATGTTTATTTTTACTAGAAATTCTGAATCTTTTCCTCAGGAAACGAATCTATTAGAAGCTAGGAGAAAGGCCGGGAGGGCACAGATCCTTCCTCTGAATCTTCAGAAGAAATGACTGAGATCTTAACTTAGACTTCGAACCCCAGAATTGTGAGAAAATGAATTTCTGTTCCTTAAAGCCACCCATTTGGGACTAGGTTCTTATGGCATTTCAAGGAAAATAAGACCTAAGATAAGGCATATCTTATCTCAATGTAAAAAAAATCGTCATCACTGGACCAATAAACAACATTCTTATCAATGGAGAAAAGATTGAAGTTGTCAAGAACTTCATTCTTCTTGGATCAACTATCAACACTCATGGAAGCAGCAGTCAAATCAAACGACGTATTGCATTAGGAAAATCTGCTGCACAAGACCTTTTTATAGTGTTGAAGAGCAAAGGTGTCAGCTTGAGGAGTAAGGTGTGCCTCACCCAAGCCATGTTATTTCCAATAACCTCATATGGATGCGAAACCTGGACAGTGAAAATGGAAGACTGTAGAAGAATTGATGCATTTGAGTGATGGTGTTGTAGGAGAATATTGAAAGTGCCATGGGCTGCCAAAAGAACCAACAGATCTGTGTTGGAAGAAGTGCAGTCAGAGTGGTCCTCGGAGGCCAAGATGGTCAAACTTTGTCTCTCATACTTCAGACATATTGTCAGGAGGGACCAGTCACTGGAGAAGGATATCATGCTTGGTAAGGTGGAGGGTCACAGAAAAAGAGGAAGACCCCCAACGAGATAGAATGGCAAAGTGGCAGCATCGATGCACTCAAGTGTGGCAACAATAGTGAGGTTGGCCTAGGATTTGGGAGTTTTTCGTTCTGCTATGCATAAGGTCGCTATTGGTCAGTACCAACTCAATGGCACCTAACAACAACAACAATGACCCCATTAAATTTTGCACGTTGTAAGAAACATCTACTGTTTTGACCTGCGAACATCCAGCCACACTGTCATACCTGGTCTCCCTTCAAGACACGCATACTTCATATAAAAATAAAAATTAACAGTGCTTTGAAGTTCATCTATGTTGTAATATATGTCAGTATTTCATACCTTTTTATGTTGTTTTAGAGTTATTTTTTTAAATCATCAAACACAAAGAAAGAAAAATCTATGACCAAGCTGTTCTGTGATTAGCAGATTTTCAATAATTTCCATCTGGTAATTTTCAGGAGAAATTTACCTATCCCTCCCTCATTCTCAATCTAGCCTGTCCCAAGGTCAGCTACATCAATTTAGTTGGAATATATATATATATATAGGAATCCTGGTGTGGGACTGTAGGATAAACACTGGACTGTCAGCTCAGTTTCCAAGGACCATCTGCTCCTTGGGAACCCTATACAGGGTACCTGTGAGTAGGAACCGACTTCACGGCACTTGTTGTTATTGTTGTTGTTGTTAAATACTGTGGAGTCGTTTCTGATTCATAGTGACCCTGCACAGGGTTTCTGAGGCTGAGGCTGCAAATCTTTACAGGAACAGAAAGCCTCATCTTTCTCCTGTGGAACTGTTGGTAGTTTTGAACTGCTGACCTTGAGGTTAGCAGCACGATTCATAACCACTATGCTACAACATATA
>NW_006408562.1:16353170-16356070 GCF_000296735.1 Chrysochloris asiatica | reverse complement strand
AACCGCTGACCTTAAGGTTCGCAGCCCGATTCGTAACCACTACGCTACCAGAGCTTCTTCCTCACTACCATAGAAACCCTGTATAGGGTTACAGAGTTGCAGCTGGTGATCTTGAACCCCTGACCTTGAGTTCAAATGGCTTTGCAGTCTGACACATTAACCCCTTGCTGTTAGGTGTTATCAAGTCTGTTTCAACTCATAGTGACCTTTTGCATAACAAAACACTAAGCCATCTTCACAATTGTTATGTTTGAGCCCATTGTTGCCACTGAATCATGCTAAGGATCTTCCCCTTTTTCACTGCTCCTACACTTGACAGTGAACAAGGAAGACCGTAGAAAAATTGATGCATTTGAGTTATGGTGTTGGAGGACAATATTGATAGTTCCATGGGCTGCCAAAAGAACCAACAGATCTGTGTTGGAAGATTAGCCAGAGGGTTCCTTGGAGGTCAGGGAGGCCAAACTTCAGCTCTCATACTTCGGACATGTTGTCAGGACACGTTCTCCAGTCTCTGGAAAAGAATATCATGTTTGATAAAGTGGAGAGTCAGAGAAAAAGAGGAAGACCCCCAGTGAGATGGATTGGCTAAATGGCAGCATCAATGGGCTCCAGCGTGGTAACAATAGTGAGGTTGGCCCAGGATCGGGCAGTGTTTTGTTCTGTTGTACATAGGGTCACTATGAGTCGGTACCAACTCAATGGCACCTAACAACAACAACAACACACTTCACCAAGCATGATTTTCTTCTTCAGGGACTGATCCCTCCTGATAATATGTCCAAAGTACAAGAGACAAAATTTCACCATCATTTTTACAAAGAGCAGTTTGGCCAAACTTCTCCCAAAGAAGGTTTGTTCATTCTTCTGGAAGTCCATGGTATATTCAATATTTTCTCCAATACCACAATTCAAATGCATTGATTCTTCTCTGGACTTCCTTATTCATTGAGGCTATTGAAAATACCATGCCTTAGGTCAGGTGCACTTTAGTCTGCAAACTGACATCTTTGCTCTTGAATACTTTTTTTTTTTTTTTTAAGTGTTTTATTGTGAATTATGTGATAGTTTACATGGGAGATTACATGGGAGAACATTAGTTTTACATTCATTCTATCGTATATCATTTTATTGCCATGGTTACAATCCCCTCCATGCATCATCAACCCACCAAAGAGTATACACTACAAGCCTGCCCCCTGGTCATCAGCACACAGCCCCCCTCTCTCTCTCTGTCTAAAGTCCCCAGCTACTCCATCTCTCCACATCATTGTCTCTGCCTCCATCTCAGGCATCACTGCTTCTCTAGATAGTGTCCCACTCTCCACTCTTCTCCATTGATGGTCCGAGGGATCTCTGCTCCTAGACTGAAAAGTTAATCACTTCCCTCCTTGCTATAAAACATCTACCTTTATATTTTCAACCCCCACAATCAGTCCTGATAACAATTATTCATTATTGTATCACAAGAGACCTATCTGCATTTCATTTCATCAGCCCTGCCTAGACAGATTGGATACTACTCACTGGGGAGTGAGTAGTATCCAATCTTAAATACTTTTAAATGGTTTTTAGCTGCAAATTTGAATATTGCAATCCATCTTTTAATTTCTTGACCACTGCTTCCACGTGCATTGATTGTGGATCCAAGGAAAATGAAGTCTTTGATAACTTCAATCTTTTCTCCATTTGTCATGATGTTATTATTTGGTCCAGCGGTGAGGATTTTTGTTTTCTTAGCATTGAGGTGCAACCCACATTAAAGGCTGTAGACTTTCATCTTCCTCAGGGAATACTTCAAATCCTTTTCCCTTCCAGCAAGAAAGGTTGTGTCAGCTGCATATTGCTATCAGTTGATGAGTCTTCCTCTAATCCTGATGCCATGTTCTTCTTCATATAATCCAACTTCTCAAATTATTTGTTCAGCATACGGATTGAATAAGTATAATGAAAGGATACAACACTGCCACACACCTTTTCTGATTTAAAACATTCAATATCCCCTTGCTCTGTTCTAACAGTCACCTCGTAGCCCATGTGCAGGTTCCTCATGAATGCAATTAAGTGTTCTGGAATTCCCATTCTTCATAATGTTATCCATCATTTGTTAGGACCCACACAATCACATGTCTTTGCATAGTCAATAAAGTACAAGTAAGCATCTGATGCTCTATTTGACCTTACCCTTCTATTCCTTTGTAGCTGTCTTTAAAAATGTGTATGTCTTTTGTTGTCCTTTAGTGACCTCAGGTCAGTTCCGATTTATGTTAACCCTGTGTACAACAGAAGAAAGCACTGCCCAGTCCGCACAATCTTTGAGGTAGCTGTTGTTAGCCACTGTGTCAATTCTCTTGTTGAGGGTCTTCCTCTTTTTTGCTGTCTCTCTACTTCACCAAGCCTGATGTCCTTCTCCAGAGACGGGTCCTTTCTCACAACATGTCCAAAGTACGTGAGACAAAGTCTCCCCATGCTCACTTCTCAGGGGCATTCTGACTGCACTTCTCAAAACATAGATTTGATAGTTCTCCTGCAGTCTATGGACTATTTAATATTCTTTGCCAACACCGTAGTCCAAAAGCATCAATTCTTTGGTCGTCCTTATTCATCATCCAGCTCTCACATGTTTGAAAATATCATGACTTGGGTCAGGCATACCTTAGTCTTCGAAGTGACATCTTTGCTTCTTAAGACCTTAAAGAGATCTTTTGCAGCAGATTTGTCCAATGCAATATGTAATTTGACCCTTAAGCAAGATCTCTATGAGTCAGAATCAACTAGATGGAATTGAGGTTAGTCTGCAGTTGGCTGCCTTTTCCATGTATGATGACTACTGCCTTTTCCATGTATGATGACTACTGCCTTTTCCATGTATGATGACTACTGCCTTTTCCATGTATGAT
>NW_006408562.1:16350993-16353070 GCF_000296735.1 Chrysochloris asiatica | reverse complement strand
CTGCCTTTTCCATGTATGATGACTACTGCCTTTTCCATGTATGATGACTACTGCCTTTTCCATGTATGATGACTACTGCCTTTTCCATGTATGATGACTACCGTTACTGTTGTTAAGTGCTATCGAGTCGCTTCTGACCCATAGTGACCTTGTGTAGGGTTTCTGAGGGGCGGCTGGAGAGCTTGAACCACTCTATCAACTCTATCAACATTTGAGTACTACTTCTTTGAAAGACAGCAAGGAGACTTCAAAGAAATCTCAGGAAAGGCAAGAAATTGTTTGGGGGTTTTGTTCAGTTTAGTTTGGTTTTTTGTTTTCAATATTTACCCCAGGCAAAACTGACTCACATGCCTTGTTAAGTGCTGGTGACCCCTTTGAGTGAGTTTCAACTCAGAGCAGACCCCATATAGGGATTCCGAGGAGTGGCTGGTGGGTTTGAACCGCCACCTTGTGGTTCAAGTTGACATTGCAGTCCAGTGCTTTTCCTACTGCACCAAGCCAGGATTCCTTATATGCCTTTGTTGTTGGTAAGTGCCATCGAGTGGGTTCCAACTCATAGTGATCCCATGTAGGATTTCAGAGGGACAGCTGCCTTAGAAATATTCAAAATCCTGACTTCAGAGCAGGCTGGAGAGACTTCATTGGATAATGCTTCCTGTTGTTGTTAAGTGCCGTTGAATCGGTTCAGACCCATAGCGACCCTGTATAGGGTTTCCAAAGAGCAGCTGGTGAGTTTGAACCGTCGATCTTGCAGTTCAAACAGCTTTGCAGTCTGACGCATTAACCCACAGAGCCACACCAGGACTCCCCGATAGTGCTTCTTAGTGTTGTAAAGTGCCATCGAGTCAATTCCAACCCATAGTGATCCGGCCCTGTATAGGGTTTCCAAGGAGCAGCTGGTGAGCTTGAACCATTGATCTTGCAGTTCAAACGACTTTGCAGTCTGATGCATTAGCCCACAGCGCCACACCAGGATTCCCTAGGTTACAGCTATTCTAGAGCCTGATCATCTGGATTGAAATTGCAGCTACTCACTGAATTACTTTTCTTTTTTTAATTACTTTTTAAAAATTATCCAACCTCCTGGGGCGTCATTTGATAAATGGATAGTAATATATAATTCACAAGTAAGGACCCAATAAATACATATTTGTGAAGTGCTTACAATATCTAATTGTTGTTAAGTGCCATCGAGTCAGTTCCAACTCGTAGCGCCCTTGTATAGGGTTTCCAAAGAGCAGCTGGTGGGTTTGAACCGATGACCTTGTGGCACTCAACAACAACAAAAACAGGATACTCTTGGCGGTCATCTTTATGCAGGTCTTGCTCCCACCGGGTGGGTTCAAACTGCCAATCTTTAGGTTAACAGGCAATGGCAAAATCCTTGCTCCATCTAGGGATGTGTTGTTAAGTTCTGTCAAGTCAATTTCTATTCATAGGGACCCTGTAGAGGGTTTCTGAGGAGCGATTGGTGAGTTTAACTGACCACCTTACAGTTAGCAGTCCAGTGCTTATCCTACACAACCACACGAGGACTCCACCCAGGAAACTAAGCTTAGCAAGACATTTTAAAGACCCCATATAAGCATTCCAGTTTGAGTTTTGTTTATACATGGTGTATAATTCGACTGCTTTTAGACAAGGAAAAATGTCTACCTGGTTTAATAGGTCAGTTCCAGATTTTACTCAAAATGCCAGACCAAACCTCACCCCTATTCCCTTGCAGTGAAACTGATATACCTTACTTTTTTAAGAACACTTGAAAGATCAAAATCCTCTCTGCATAAAAGAAAGTCCTTTTTCATGCCAATCTCAGTTCCTTTCTACTAGATGCTTTATATTATCATCTCAATATCTGAAACCATCTTGGAATTTTATGTTTTCAATCTGCACTTCAGGATAAAAAAAACCTGCCATCAATTCTAATGCATAGCCACCTTGTGCAGGGCCGCAAATCTTTACCGGAGTAGAAAGCCTCATTTTTCCCTATGAAGCAGCTGGGTTTTGAACTACGTACTAAGAGTCCTGGTAGCGCAGTGGTTACAAATCGGGCTGCAAACCACAAGGTCAGCAGTTC
>NW_006408562.1:16344363-16349998 GCF_000296735.1 Chrysochloris asiatica | reverse complement strand
GGATCTATTGGTTCTTTTGGCAGCCCACGGCACTTTCAATATTCTCCCCCAACACCATAACTCAAAGGCATCAATTCTTCTAGGGTCTTCCTGACTAAAAACAAAAAACAAGAGAATATATTTCCAGTGTGGAAAGTAGGAGCTGAAAGCACAGCACCCATAAATTCCGTCACAGGACTAAGTAACTGAGGGCAATTAATCTTATAACTGCATAGTTGTAAACCTTGACAGAAACGGAGGTAGTGGCATATATAAATTGGTTGACTTCAGATCTAAATCTAAAACTTCATGTTGAATTGTTTTCACTTCTGCTTTTCTAAAGAAAATGTTCAGTCTTTTTTGTCAGTTTGACTTGCTTGAAAAGCAAGATTTCTCACCTGGATAAGAATTGCTTGGTATTTATACAGTTCACCTAGAGAAAACAATTTGGTCAGCAGGAGGCTAAGAGATGGAACTGATAATGTTAAATGAAGAGTCTGTAACTAACTGTGTGGTTAAGGAAGGTATACATCATGTATTTGTTCATGTGCTGACTCTGAAATTTTCACTCACTAGAATTTTCCACTAATTGCCGTTTGTAAATTGTAAGAGAGCCTCTGAATTGTTGGGATGTGGAGATAGACGGAAACTGTAATAGAAAGTTAGTATTGCTATTGTTAGTTCAGCCAATCATTCTGACTCATAGCAACAGGGTATAGGATTTCCAAGGAGCAGCTGGAGGGTTTGAACTGCTGGCCTGTCAGCCCCTGACAAAATGTTTTGTTACACAATCCTCAAGATGTTTTGACAACCTCAGCATATTACCAAATAAGCTTAAAAGATAAAGTTTAAGCTTGTAGTTTAACAAACCCTTTATAACTTTTGCCATGCTTACTCCCCTTCCTCTGAGTGCTTGCAAGCACAAAATCTTTGTTTTCATCACCTTTAAAAATCCAGTCCCCCATTCCATTTGGAACACTGCACATCTAAAATGGATGACTATAGCGCTCCCATTTCAAAATTAATTTGATTCCCGCTATTTCTTCAATGAGGAACAGTTCGTTTCTTATTTAAAATGTGGAACCCAACTATAAGAGCAATTGAACAAGTACATACAATCAGTAAGTAAAATCCAAAGAAAATTAAATGCAAAACGGATGAGTCAAATTATTTTGAGTACAATGAGAAAAATATTCAAATTTGCAAGCTGAATTATCAATTTTTATTTTTTAACAATGCTTTTGATAATGATAAAAAAGTGATTTAGTGGATTCAAGATAAGTTATCATTCTGTCTTCTATCTACTATCATTTACCAAATAATGCACTACATTAAGGGTGTTATTTTATTTCAATGCTTAAGAAAAAACGAGGTTTTTAACACTAATAAGTCCTGGGTCCTTAGAAAAATCTCAGTGAATTAACAAGTCCTGGAGTTTCGGCAATTTAAGCCAACTTTGTTCTTTTAACTTTCTGACTTCTACCCAAGTACCCATCGCATCCCTAGTATATGAGTACAAGTCCTAGAAAAACACAGGACCCAGTTCTAGGACATAGTTATGGACTTGTGCTCCTCCGCAATTCTGCCCTCCCTCCATCACATAACAGCCCAGCCCAGCCCAATGCAGGTCACTATAGTCCAATTCAGGGTCTCTGAACAGCCTGGCCCACTCCGGTCATGAGACCAGGACTTTCCTTCTCCTCTGCGATCTACCAATCAGCAGCGTCTGATTCTGACGCTTCTAATGCTTTCCTTCCAGAGGGCAGCTTAATCTTCCCGTCCTCAGCCTCTCCCTCCTCTTCTCCACACTTCTAGCCCCGCCTACTGGTCCCACCTCTTCATTTCCCTCCTCTCTTGCTTCACTCCGCCCTACCTGTAGCCGCTCCCTTCTCGCGATGTCTGGCGTTCTCCCGTTTCATGCTCCCCCCTATCTTCATCCTTGTCTCTCTTCCCTCCTCCCTCGGGGCGGTATCTTATCTCGCCCCACCCCGTCTCTCTGTCCGCTCCCGCTCTCAGCTCCGCCCAGTCAGCCTCATGGGTATTGCGTGCTCGCCCCCTTCTGGGGAGATCTGACGTCCACATCGCTGTCGCCCAAGTGCCCCTCCAGTTCCACCTACCCCTCTCCTCCTCTCCCCCAAAGTCTCCATTCTCCTCCCACCCTCCCTCTCAGGCTAGCAGAGTAGGAAGAGAAGGAGCGCAGTGAGCAGTCTGTCCGCCTAGAAGACAGCATGCTTGGTGGAGTGGAGAGTCGATGCGAAACAGGAAGACCCCCAGCGAGAAGCCTGGGCACAGTGGCTGCAGCAATGCGTTCACAAGTAACGATTGTGAGGCTGGCGCAGGACCGGGCAGTGTTTGGTGCTGTTGTGCATAGGGGCGCTGTGAGTGGAACCCACTTCACGGCACCTAACAACAACGACAACAAGTTCTGGTAGTGTAGTGGTTATGAGTCGGGCTGCTAACCTCAAGGTCATCAGTTCAAAACTACCAGCTGCTCCGCGGGAGAAAGCTGAAGCTTTCTGCTCCCGTAAAGATTCACAGCCTCGGAAACACTATACAGGAACCAACTCCACGGCGCATAACCACCAACAAACATCGCTGACCAGCGCGATGAAACGAGCAGCTGCCCTGGCAGCCCCTCTATCTGCCCGCCCTGCAGGTGGCACCTGTGCCTGGAAGTGCATGCTGAGGCCGCCGCCGAGGGAGACCCGGCAGCGGAAGGACGGCCAGGGATGCGGCGCCGTGGACAAAGTAGCGACCGAACTAGAATTGACTTTTAAAGCGGAGATCCCTGGTGGGCCATGTATGCTAACCAACAAGATCAGAGGTTCAGACCCACCAGCCGTTCCCGAGAAACCCTCTAATAGTAATTAGAAGTCTGCGCTGACTCCAAGGATCAAGGTTTCCCTTAGAATCCTAAGGGCCTTGTATCCTGAGGGGGAGAAAGGGAGGGATCTGCTCTACTCGTGCTTTCTTTTAAAGTGGAGTGTTTGCAATAAGGAAAGTAATGTCTTCCCAGGCAACTTGAGGACCTCTCTGATTCTAAAAGTTGCAAACTCAAGAAATCTCAAGACCTTAAATGCTAATTTCAAAATGTAGAAACTTACTGCTTTATGTAAATAAAGCCTGGCCTATAAGGAGCTCTGGTAGCGTAGTGGTTATGAATCTGGCTGAGAACCGCAAGGTCAGCAGTTCGAAACTACCAGTCGTTCAGCGGGAGAAAGATGAGGCTTTCTGCTCCCGAAAAGATTTACAGCCTCGGAAACTCTGGGTCGCAATCCATATTCCGGAGGGGAGTCCTGGTGTGGCGCTGTAGGATAAAGCAGTGAACCCTAAGTTCGGTTTGAACCACAGGTCAGGGGTTCAAACTCACCAGTTGGAACCGACTTGAAAGCACTTACCAACAGCAAAGTATTCAGGGGAAGCCTTCTAGTGTGGCACTGTGGGATCAGCACTGGACTGCAAACCACACGGTCAGCAGTTCAAACCCACCAGCTGCTCTTCGGAAACCCTATATAAATTCTCTATGAGAACTGACTTGACAGCAGTAAACAACAGGGGTTTTGTTTTGATACTAATGAAAGGGGTTTTGGGTTTTTGGAGTTCTTATTAAGTAAATACAAAATGTTATATGAATAAAGATAGAATATACTCACAGAATTGTTTTGATACTACATAGAACCAGAAATGGTGGCCCAGGAGCATTAATGACATTCATTTGTATGTTTACTTCTAGAATGAGGCAAAGAGCTGGATTTATGAATGGATCAGTAGCATTTTCCTGAGTCAGTTCTGACCGTTTAAGCAGAATGTATGTATTCAGATGTGTGTGAATTGAGTAGAATCCTGGTGTGGCGCAGTGGGTTAATGAGCCAGACTGCAAAGCGGTTTGAACTGCAAGGTCGGCGGTTCAAGCCCACCAGCTGCTCCTCAGAAACCCTATACAGGGTCGCTATGGGTCTGGATCGACACGATGGCACCTAACAACAACAACATACACCCGGTGGCTCCATTGGAGAAGCTTTTAGTAGCTAGTGACAATCCACCAGCGTCTCTGCAAAATAGAAAGGGAAGGTCACAAAGATTTACAGCCTCAGCAATCCTTTAGAGCAGGTCTTCTCTATCCTAAAGGAGCTCCGGTAGGGCAGTGGTTGCGAATCGGGTTGCGAAACTTGAAGGTCAGCAGTTCGAAACTACCAGCTGCTCTATGGGAGAAAGATGAGGCTTTCTGCTCCTGTAAAGATTTACAGCCTCAGGAAACTCTGTACAGACTCGTTATGAGTCGGAACTGACTCCACATCAGCCGGTATACAACAGGAACGAGCTCTGGTGTCGCAGTGGGTTAAGCATTGGGAAGCTAACCCTTAGAAGCCCAAGGAAGCAGTTGTCCTGTGTCCCATGGGATCTCTGTAAGTCAGACTAGATTTGATGGCAATGGATTTGGGCGTCTATAGCAGATCTTAAAGGAACTGTTTGCTATTTTACATTGTTCATTCTTGATATCTGAACTTTCCTAATTCATAAGTATTGATAAAATATGGGATAGCTCACATTTGATGTCCACTTGATGCCTTGATATCTAAAGAAAAAAAAAAGGTTAAAATGAAATCACGGGGCCCAGATTCTAAACTATGACATTCCAAAAGTCAGCCTTGAGCAAAGAACAGAATAGGCGGATGGCTGGCGCTGCCTTCTTTCTCCCACCTCCCCCTTTCTCCGAAAAGAAAATTTGCAACTGCTTTAGACACCCTTGCTGCATAAAATTTGTAACTCAGACTGAACACGTTTTCTTTTCTCCTTTTGCAAAATCTAAATACCCTTGCCCTTGGAAATGGAATGTGTAGATGTGACACTGTTAGCAAAACCTACTCGGGGGTAGGTGGGGGATGTGGGGAAGAAACAATTTTCAAACAGTTCATCGAAAATTGGAATGGAAAGAGAATGGAATTTTCCCACAAACCTTTTTGAAGCCCCTTCGTATATAAACTCTGTGTTTACTTAGATGCTTTTGAAGTAGACAAGTAGATGTTTGTGGAGTATTGAAACGCTGTCAGTTTCCAAAGGATGCACACGTGATTAAAACTTTCTGTCTCTTCATTGGAGTGGCTGCATTGGCTGACACGGTACCTGCAGGACTCCACATCATGGTCACAAGCTCACTTTTTAGGTTACTCGGATTACGCAACTGTCTCTGTTGTGCCCTGATCTAGGTGTATAACCAATTCTTTGTTCTTACCTGTTCCTCCTCCTCTCCTCTCATCTCCTCTCCATTCACTAGTAAAATCTTCCTTGACTTGTATGGGTTGGGATGTAGCAGTAGCACTCCAGGCTTTCTGAAGTGTGTGTTGAGGAATGAGTGACTGTGAGTGTCATTATTATACTGCACAGTGTAACTGTGTGATAGGTTACAACATAGTACTGGCCTCATTCTTTTTAGTAACGTTATGGTTATACACTAAAACACGCTTTCTAGCTATACTTTGTTACACTGTAGGTTTTTTCTAAAATTCTTTAATGAAATTTGTGTTTGATATTGAGTAATCTTACTAATATTTTTAAATGTAAGAACTTTTCATTGTTGTTAAGTGCTGTCGAGTCAATTCTGACCCATAGTGACCCTGTATAGGGTTTCTGAGGAGCTGTTGGTGAACTTGAACCG
>NW_006408562.1:16341482-16343648 GCF_000296735.1 Chrysochloris asiatica | reverse complement strand
TAAGTGTCATGAAGTTGGTTCTGACTCAAGGACTCAGATCATATTCTTTGTCAATGTTCTTGAGTTTGGGGAACAAAAAGGAAGTCTTTTTGGGTTAAGATTTCCCAACAAAATTCTCAGAGGACAGCCTTGCACCCTGGAAGAATGATCAGGTGTATTGGCAGGATGGGAAAAATTCCTCAGAGCAACTTTCCTGGACTTTTTCTCACCATTGTAGTCTTCAGTTTTCTTAAAAGAGCTTCATAATAAGTCCCCATGATCACACTGTGTCCTTTGAGAAAAATCTACAAAGATTGTTGTTCGCTGTTGTAAATTGATATGAAATTGGTTCCAGCTCATAGCAACCCTGTGTCCAAGGAGTGATTGATGAGTTTGAACTGTCAACCTTGTGGTTCAAACCGACCTTGCGTTCCAGTGCTTATCTTTCTGCACCACACTAGGAAACTTTTTTTTTTATTTAAATTAAAGGAAAAAAAGAGGTTCTAGACCATCCTAAGCTGGCTTCCCTTTCTTAAATGCCCAACAGATCTCCTCAGAAGTCACTGTGTTGATTGGATCATGTTCTTGGGTTCAGTTATAGTTCATTCATTAAAATTATCTTCATTAGCTTCAATCTTGCCTTAAAGACTGATGGAAAATTCAACACTTTGAATCAGTTAATCTCTTTGTGATACTTTTGTTGCTGAATAGTTATTGAGACTAAGATGTTTGCTTAAAATGAAAATGCCAAACATGTAAGATTCAGTAGCTACTGTACCCATAGTAATTCTGCAGTCTTTGTCCACCAGTGTTTGGGTTTCAACCTCAGTTTCTTCATTTATTGAGGTTGACAATCTTCCCTTTCTTGGCTCCTCTTTGGGATCTTCCAGACCTTCCTGAAAATGCTTGCTCCATCTACAAATTGTTGTGTATAGTGGGCAGAATTTCTGTAAATGTGGTGCAAAGCTTCATTGATTTGGAAGATATTCACTTGAGGTGTTTGTTTTTTAAATTTGATATTATCTCTGACCTCAAAGTCATTTTTCCATGGCATAAAAAAAGTATCTTTTTTTTTCCTGAAGGTACCTTAACAAGCCTAAGATAATTGTATTACTCTGAGAACATGTCTGCAGCCATCCATTGATCCATTGCAGAGACATGTTTAAACATACTTTGTTAGGAATAAACCCAAAATGTCTGAACTGAAACCCTAGTATCAACACTTTTTGACTTAGCCTTTTCATCAAATTTCAAGAAAAATTGGGTTTCTGTTAAGATAGGAAACAACAAGGAACCTTTTGTATTTACAAGCCATTGTTGTTGTTAAGTGCTGTTGAGTCAGTTCTGACTCCTAGTGACCCTGTATGGGGTTTATGAGAAGTGGCTGGTTTTAACCTTACCGTTCAAACCAACCTTGAGGTTGAGTGCTCATCCTAGGACACCACACCAACGCTCTTTATTCCAGTTTGTAAGCATTGTTGCATTGCACAAAATCTTTGTCATTTCTCATCATTTTTTTTAACCCTCTACCTGGTGTGGCGCTGTGGGTTAATGCACTGGACTGAAGTCGGTTTGATTTGCAAGGTCAGTGGTTCAAGTTCACCAGCTGCCTCTCATAAACGCTGTACAGGGTCGTTATGGGTCAGAACCGACTTGACAGCACATAACAACAAAACAATAATCAAGCATAATGTCTTTATCCAGCGACGGGCCTCTCTTGCCAGTATCCAAAATGCATGAAATAAAGCCTTCTAAGACGGAGCTCTGGTAGCGTAGTGGTTACGAATCGGGCTGCAAATCTTAAGGTCAGCAGTTCGAAACTACCAGCCGCTCCGCGGGAGAAAGAGGAAGCTTTCTGCTCCCGTAAAGATTTACGGAAACCCTGTGCAGGGTCACTACGAGTCGGAACCGACTCCACTCCACTGTACTTAACAACAACAACAACAAGAAACATTCTGGTTGTAGTTACAAGACAGATTTTTTTTATTCTTCTAAGAGATCATGGTATATTCAGTATTCTTTGCCAACACCATAATTCAAAAGTATGACTCTTCTTTGGTCTTCCTTATTCACCTAATGCAATGTGTCTTTTGATTTCTTGACTGCTGCTTCCCTGAGTGTTGATGGGAGATCCAATTAAAGGAAGTCTTTAACAACTTCAGTCCATTTATATGGATGTTTTTCATT
>NW_006408562.1:16335155-16340838 GCF_000296735.1 Chrysochloris asiatica | reverse complement strand
CTATTAATGATATTGTCTAATGATTTTTGCATTCCATTGGGTTACCTCTCTTTGGGATGGGCACAAATATGGGTCTCTTCCAGTCAGTTGGTCAGGTATTTGTCTTTCATATTTCTTGATATAGATGAGTGAGCACCTCCAGTATTTCATCAGTTTGTTGAAAGATTTTGATTTGTATTCCATTAGTTCCTGATACCTTGTTATTTGTCAATGCCTTCGATGCACCTTGTACTTCTTCTTCAGTGTCATTGGCTCTTGATCATATGCCACCTCTTGAAATGGTTGAACATCAACCATTTCTTTTTGGTACAGTGACTCTGTAGTATTCCTTCCATCTTCTTTTGATGCTTCCTGCATCATTCAATGGTTTGCCCATAGAATCCTTTAGTATTTCAAGTCAAGGCTTGAGTTTTTTCTTCAGTTCCCTCAGCTTGAGAAACGCTGAGTGGATCCTTGGCTCTCCCTTCATTCGACAGTGCCATTTCCCTTACCTCCCGCTATCTTCTTCCCTCCTTGCCTTTCTTCCTACAGTGTCTCACTACCTGGATTTTTGTTGTTGTTGTTGTTGTTAAGTGCCATCGAGTCGGTTCTGACTCATAGCAACCCTGTGTAGGGTTTCCGAGGAGTGGCTGGTGAGCTTGAACCACTGACCTTGCGGTTCAAACCAACCTTGCAGTCTAGCACATTAGCCCACAGCATCACATCAGTACTCCCTGGGTTTTATTATAGGTTGTTTATTGTCTGCCTTCCACACAAGAATATAAAGTGCATGCAGGAAATAATTTTATTTTGTTTACTACCATCTTCTCATCTCTTACAATACTTTCTGGCATATGGTTGGCACGCAATAATTATAAAAGAACAACAACAACAAAAAAAAAAAGAATGTCTTTTAGTGATAATCAAAACCAAAAGTTTTTGTTTAGCTTGTTCTGATGAAGTTTTAACAGCATTATTTTACATTTGTGGCAATCATTAAGGGTAGAATTTTTTAGCTTTAATTTTTTTGTATCCTTTACAGGCAACATTATGACTGTGAGACACTATTCTGTTTTCTCCTCAGTTCATCCAGTTGCTGCAGTGTACCCCTAGGAAGCTAGTAAAAGAGACCCTTGGAATGCTAGAAGCTAGGGAACAGTTCAGTCACTAGCAAGCCCTTCAGTTACGAGGAGCTTCAAAATATTCATGGAAAATGGACTTCAAAGATCATGGAAGCAAGACAATGAGGAAAAGATGTTTGCAGCAGATTCTTGTAGCAGCAATATTTCCAACCAAAGAGCTTTTCCTGAGCATGTTTTGGGTTGCAGGTAATCAACAGTATATGTGAAGGAGACTAAGCTATTCTGGAAGGTTGAGGTCTTAAGAGAACATAAGCTAAATAGTATATTGGGTCAAAATGATTTCCATCTCTCTTAGATCCATTTTGGATAATCAAAAGAGAAACTTATTTGAGATGCAATGACATTCTTTAATGCAGGCCTCTAAGAAGTAGAAAACTCAATTAATCTTCATTTACTGATCAAACACCAATGATCATATTGTTAGGTGTTGTTGTTGTTATTGTTATGTGCCATGGAGTCAGTTCTGACTCTTAGTGACCCCTGTACAGTGTTTCCAAGGCTGTAAATCTTTACAGGAGCAGAAAACCTCATCTTTCTCCTATGGAACAGCTGCTAGTTTCAAACTGCTGACCTTGTGGCTCGCAGCCCAATTCATAACCACTATGCTACCAGAGCTCCTTTTATTGTGAGATAGATACTGATAGTATAAACTTCAACCAGGGAGAAGCCCCTATGTGCCAAATGTTTTTGTAATGCCAAAGACACACACAAATCACTGACCTCACAGTAATGTGCATCGCAGGGAGATGAGCTGTTCATTTTTGGAGCTGACCACAGATTACCTGTCTGAGAGAGAGCTATTCTTGGCAGGCAGAGTCTTATAAATATTTTGGATAATGTTAAAAAAAAAAAAAAAAGGACACTTTAGGCTTAACCCAAAAGGGCCAAGAATCAAAGAGAACTGAACAGTTCTGCTAAACACATGAATTGTTATTTAAGGAGTTGGTAGTAACTTGAGACTCAGAGAGATTTCACAGAACATTTGAGGGAGCCTTTGTAAGCAAGTGTAATGCCATGGTCCCTTGGGTGGGCCAAAGGCTCTTTCATAACCAGGTTCTCTATTTAGTATTAATTGATCTACTCTATTGTGCTGGTGTAGCACTATAGGATAAGCTCTGGATGGCTAGTCAAAGGTCAGGGTTCAAATCCATGGGGGGCTCCTCGGAACCCCATACAGTGTCGCTGTGAGTCAGGACTAACTCAACGGCACTTAACAACACATGTCCTGTAGCACGGCCTTCCCTCTCCCACATTCTCTTCCAACTCCCAGTTAGACCCTGGCTCTTTAGCAAAAGATTTTTACATATTTGTCTTGTCTAAGTGAAGATGAGGCATTCTGCTCCCATAAAGATTTATAGCCTCAGAAATCCTGTACAGGGTCACTATGAGTCGGAACCGACTCCACGGTATTCAACAACAACAGATTTTTTAAAAAGGAAAAGATTTTTTAAAAAGAGTTCTGTTTTTCTTGATTATCTTATGACAGGGAAGAGAAAGAACAAAAATGACTG
Organism: Chrysochloris asiatica; assembly: GCF_000296735.1. NCBI lineage: Eukaryota > Metazoa > Chordata > Mammalia > Afrosoricida > Chrysochloridae > Chrysochloris > Chrysochloris asiatica. The sequence continues at coordinate 16,338,206 of NW_006408562.1, read as the reverse complement.
TTGAGAGAGTAAGTAAATCATCAAATTCAGCAGTGGCAGGAAATCAAATCAAAGGCGAACTGTAATCCTGGGCCTGAAGGAATTCTGATTAATATTGGCAAGAGCACTGGACTTCCCACGGGGTGTGGGGTAGGAGAGATGATTCGTTTCAGTTGGATTTCTAAAGACAGGCTGAAAGTTGTGTTTCACTTGCAGAAAATTCAGTTACAGAAGCAGCTGGAGAAGCATGAGTCAGCAGGCTTCAGCCAGGTGATGAAGAGTGAGAAGGGCATCTCAGGCGGTACAAACAAGACATGAAGGTGGGAAGAATTGTGACTTTGGGGGAAATCAGCAGGGAGGTGAACAAAGATGCAGTAATGAGCCTCCCATACTGTCCTTCCACGGAGCGCTAAGGAGTGTGCTTTATCCTGAATTCATTAGAAAAGCTAGAAGAAAAAGATCTTCAGGAAAAGTTTAACATAGATAAATATGCAGGAATTGAAACAAGTGTTCATCCAACCACTGGATTCCACTGGTCATGTTTTTGCTAAGAGGAAAGAGAAGAATAGAGGCAGGGAAAAAAGGAACAGGAAAGGCAGAGATATGCCCTTTGCCTTCTTAAAGTAAAATGATTACTTCCCATCATAAAACCATAAAATATTTATTGTGAAAAATCCTGGCAGTTATAAAATATACATTGTTGTTGCTGTTGCTAAGTGTCATTGAGTCAGTTCCAACTCACAACAACCCTGTATAGGATTTCCAGAATATAAAGGACAAAATTCCTCCCTAATTCCACTATGCTAATGACTACCACTTAGGTCTTGTTGTGTAAAAGGGCTTTAAAAAGATCATGGAAAAAATGGAAGCAAAAGATCATGGAATGGTTCCATGAACTTTGTGAACCCCCCTCATATATCACTTGAGCCCTGGTATGGCGCTGTGGGCTAATGCATCAGATTGCAAAGCCATTTGAACTGCAAGGTCAGTGGTTCAAGCTCACCAGCTGCTTCATGGAAACCCTATAAAGGGTCACTATGGGTTGGAAGAGACTCGATGGCACTGAACAACAACGTGTGTCACTCTAGTTTTGTGATTACATATTTTGAATTGTGTAGTGTATGCATTGTACTGTTTTATTTTTTACATCACGTCCATTATATTTCCACAAACTTAACAGTTCTGAGAATTATAATACTATGAATTTTCTCATTTCCACTCATGCTGTTTTCTATGATACTTTGGGATCCTTACTAACATTTATACTATATTATTTGTCTTATTTTTTTCTTCTAACTTTTGTTATTAAAATAAGGTGAAAATTATGTAATAGCATTTTCCTTTTTTTTTGTAAAAGTAGAATCATAAATCAAATCATATTTTTATGGTCCTGAAACATAACACCAAATAATTTCCAAGAGGATTATATCAGTTTAAAATGTTTTATGCAATATAAGGATCTCTGATGGTACAAACAGTGCTTGACTACAAATGGAAATGTCAGTATGAACCTACCTAGCAGCACCCTGCTTCTGTAAAGACCACAGTCCAGGAAACCTCACGAGAACAAGACCATTCCATCACATCATTCATCAGCACCCAGCAATGGCTCATACAATGTGGTGGCTGTTACATTCCATCAAGTCGATTCCAACTCATAGTGACCCTGTATAGGGTTTCCAAGGAGTTATTGGTGGGTTTGAACCACCAACCTTGTGATTAGCAATCTAATGCTTACCCTACAGCACCACACCAGGACTCCACACAACATGTGCAATATCAACCAAAATAATAAAAATAATAATAATATCAACCAAAATAATAATAATAATAATTGATTAAACAGAATAGCTGTTGAATCCATTCTAACTCATGGTGACCCTGGGTGTCAGAATAGAACTCTTATCATAAACTTTTCAATGGCTGCCATCTTTCAGAAGCAGATCCCTGGCCCTAATTCCCCAGCCCCACTGGGTGGATTTGACCTGCCTGTGGTACTCTAGGATCAACACTGGACTGCGAACCACAGGGTCGGCAGCTCAAACCCGCCAGCTCCTCAGAAACCCTATACAGGGTTGCTATAAGTCGGAACCGCCTCAACAGCACTTACCAACAGCAACACCCTTATGTGAAGGTGTGGCGATGTAGGATAGGCACTGGGCTGCTAATTGCAAAGTTGGCAATTAAAACCCGCCAACCTCCCTCAGAAACTCTACACAGGGTCAGTATAAGTCTGACCCAATTTGACAGCAAGTACAAATTGTTTGGAATTATGTGCAATGTGGGCAACAATCAAAATACACATTCCTAAAAAAAAATAACAAACCAATAAAATTGAAAGTAAGAGGTATTCAGTTATATCAATTTTGCTGTTTAATGTTAGAAGAGAAATTATTTTAGAATAAATCATACAATAAAATCAATTTTAAGTAAGTTAAATATAAAACTCTAATCATGAAATCTCCAAAATTTAGAAAGCAGATTTGCTAGAAACAATTTTAAACACCTACACATCACCACCAACAATGCAATAAGGAGTCCTGATGTGACACTATAGGATAAGCACTGGAGTTCAAGATCAGTTTGAACCACAAGGTAGGTGGTTCAAACCCACAAGCCGCTCCTCAGCAACCCTGTACAGAGTCACCATGAGTTAGAACCAACTCAACAATACTTAGCAATAGCAACAACACACCAAGGAAAATTACTAACAACAAAAAAAGTAGACTTGGTAAATGTAATATAGCCAAACCAAAGCACTCTCATCGAGTGAATTCTGACTCATAGGAACGCTCTAGAAAAGAGTAGATCTGCTCCATAGCGTCTCCAAGACTATAAATCTTTATGTGAAAACATAACCTCACCTTCCTCATCAGTACGGACTGATGGGTTTGAACCCCTGACCTTGCAGTTAACAACCCAATGCATAACCAAACCAGTGTGCCCCCAAGTCTCCTTAAATGTAATATGTTGTTGTTGTTGTTGTCAGGTGCCATCGAGTCGGAACCGACTCATAGCGACCCCATGCATAGCAGAACGAAACAATGTCCGATCCTGGGCCAACCTCACTAC
>NW_006408562.1:16330418-16331129 GCF_000296735.1 Chrysochloris asiatica | reverse complement strand
ATTATTTTGTCTTTTACCTTCATAGAGACTGTCTAGTAAAACAAAACAGATCAATTCATTATTCTTCTAATTGCTGGGTAAATTTGTTTATGTCCTAATAGTTTTCAAAGAATTTTACAAAGATTTATTGTGAACCAATTTGCTTGAGTTGATTTTTCAATTATATTAGACATTAGTCCTAATTTCCATGTGAACTTTTCCATTATTGTACTAAAAACGTTTTTTAATTAATTAATTTTTTACTAAAAAAGTTTTTACAGAAATAAGTCAATGTCAATATTTCTTAGAACCAATGCTTTCCAGAAACCAAAAATAATATTTTAATTTTTTTCCTTAATTTGACATAGAAATTTAATTTTCATATGGGCTAAAGAAAAAGGTAATCTCGGGCTATTACAAAGATTAGGGGAAAGGATGCCAAGGACAGTCAAAATTAGAAATTCAATTTTACTCTTTTACAGACAGTAAAAACCAGATGCATTAAAATAAATATATTATCTCCCTTTCCTAGACTAACGTGGTAAGAAGGGAGCCTCTGTAATCAGATAACTGAAATCCTAATTCCATCATTTCACAAACATGACCTTGGAAATATTCCTAGTCTATTTTATGTCACAATTTACTCCTCTATCCAAAGGAAATCATAATAACAATTATCTCATAGTTTTGTGATGAATAAATCAGATAACAGAGTGCTTACTAAGTGGCAGT
>NW_006408562.1:16327246-16328319 GCF_000296735.1 Chrysochloris asiatica | reverse complement strand
GCAAATGGAAGAAATGAGGAGGTACATGAGCTGAACAGAAAATTTCAAAGGTTAGCTTGAAAAGGCAAAGTCAAATATTATAAAGAAATGTGCAAAGATCTGAAGTTAGAAAACCAAAAGGGGAGAATACACTCAGCGTTTCTCAAGGTGAGTGAACTGAAGAAAAAATTCAAGCCTAGACTTTCATTATTGAAGCATTCTTTGGACAAATTATTGAATTATGTAGAAAGCATCAAAAGAAGATGGAAGGAATACACAGAGTCACTGTACCAAAAGGAAATGGTCAATGTTCAACCATTTCAAGAGGTAGCATATGATCAAGAGCCAATGATACTTAAGGAAGAAATCCAAGGTGCATTGAAGGAATTGGCAAAGAACAAGACACCAGGAGTTGATGGAATGAAAATTGGAAATCTTTCAAGAAAGTGAGGCAGCACTCACTCATCTCTGCCAAGAAATTTGGAAGACAACTATCTGGCCAACTGATTGGAAGAGAAACGTTTTTGTGCCCATTCCAAAGAGAGGTGACCCAATGGAATGTGGAATCATCAGACAATATATTTGATATCTCATGCGAGTAAAATTTCACTCAAGGTAATACAGAAAGAAACAGCTGCAACCATACATGAACAGAGAACTTCCAGAGATTTAAGCCAGATTCAGAAGAGGACTTGGAATGAGGGCTATCACTGCTGCCATCAGATGGATCTTGGCTGAAAGCAGAGAATATCAGAAAGATGTTTATCAGTGCTTTATTGGCTAAGCAAAAGGCTTTTGATTGTGTGGATCATAACAAGCTATGGACAACATTGCAAGATAGGAGTATTCCGGAAGAGTTAATTGTGCTCATGAGGAAGCTGTACATAGACCAAGAAGTCTTTGTACATTTCTTTGTAATTGTGCTCATGAGGAACCTCTACATAGACCATATTCGAACAGAACAACCTTACAAGATATGAGTATTCTGGAAGATTTGATTGTGCTCATGAGGAACCTGTAAATAGACCAAGAGGTCTTTGCACATTTCTTTGTAATTGTGCTCATGAGGAACCTGTACATAGACCATATTCAAA
>NW_006408562.1:16321279-16326586 GCF_000296735.1 Chrysochloris asiatica | reverse complement strand
CATGGAAGAATTGATGTATTTGAGTTATGGTGTTGGAGGAGAATATTGAAAGTACCATGGGTTGCCAAATGAACCAACAGATCTGTCATGGAAGAAGTGCAGACAGAGTGCTCCTTGGAGGCCAGAATGGCCAAACTTCGTCTCTAATACTTTGGATATATTGTCAGGAGGGAACAGTCGCTGGAGAAGGATACATGTTTGGTAAGGTGGAGGGTCAGAGAAAAAGAGAAAGACCTCCAGTGAGATGGATTGGCAAAGTGGCAGCATCAATGGGCTCAAGTGTGGCAACAATTGTGAGATTGGCCCAGGACTGGGCAGTATTTCGTTATGTTGTGCATAAGGTCGCTATGAGTCGGTACTGACTCGATGGCAACTAACAACAACAACAAACATCATGCAAATCATCCTAAGGTTTACAGATACCCCCACTCAGTTGTTTTAAATGTTAGTTTCATCAACACTACTTATATTTTGGAACATGTTCCAAAATGTGTTCCTATAAAACTCTTTAACAACTAAACACAAAAGTGTTATGATACATTTTAAACAAATATGTAAAATACAAGGCAGGATTTGGTAACTTGGAAAAAAATATAGTAATTGTATTATATAAAGGTGTTTTAGGGTTTTTTTTCCCCCTTCCTTTTATTCTGCTATCTTTAGAGACAAGATAAAGCTGTTGATTTCTCTGTTACCCATGGACATGTCTGCCTACCCCAAAACTTCAAGTTCTTTGAAATATCAAATCAGACCACAAAGTACTGATGAGCCCACTAAGTATTATTCTGGAATAGGACATGTGATTCCCAAGTAATGGAAACTCCAAGGTGTAACTGGGTTAGTGACCTCCCCTCAAAGAGTTCAGACCAGATGCCCAACAACACACAAAATCCTCACTGTTACTGGACTTTGTTGGGCAACCAAATGGAAGCTCTTCCTTTTTCTTGTTGAGTATGAAGGACTGATTTGTGTACCATGGCTATTGTACTCTATTTATCCTGTGAGCAATTAAATGCGATTCATATTAAGTATCCAAGCTCTGCTTATGTCATCAGGAAATGCTGTTGTTCACATTAAAATGTCACTTTCCAGTTTACTCCACCAAGTCCTTAAAAAGTCACTGGTCTTAGAGTTGATTGCATGTTGATATTTCACAGATAGCTCACTTAGCCTTTTAATATACTTGGGTCACAGATCTGTGTGCAAAAATACAACCAGCTCCTGTCACATGCTTTAAGGACTCAGAGGAACCATGGGCTGGCTGAGGGCCAAGGAAGCAGAGAGATCTGGCTGGAAGCAGAGAGAAAAAGATTCAAATGATCATTACTACAGTGTGACAAACACAAAAAATAAGTCTTTGTCCTGCACTACTCCTAAGAACTACTACATTGTCCTTATCATGTATAAAATGGTAAAACATGCTCTATCCTCTCTGGCTTGTAAGATTAATTTGCTGGCTCTCAGCAGAGTGAAAGCTATTCTGGTTAGGAGCCACCTTTCCATTTCAAGTCTGTAATCTAGGTTCTTTCCCCATTTACTGTTAGCCTCTAGGGTTCAACAAGTCTCTTCATGGTAGCTACTTGACTACTTGTCCCTTCATCCAAACATCCAATGGTGGTTCAATGATTTGTATGAATATCTTTGTCTTTTGGCTTAAGATAAAATTTTTGTCTTCTTTTGAATTTGTAGCTGATAATTCAATTCTACTTTATCATTATTTTATATTATATTTGCTAACTCAGAATTTAAACTTATTTTCCATCTTTAAAAAAAAATACATTAACTACATCAAGCAAAGGTATAACCCATTCATTTCTTGAAATGCATTGAATTAATTCCTGAAAGAATATCAAATCCACTGATTCAAAGGACTACGGTCTGCATACTGTTGCAGCGTTGTTTTAAGTGCCTTAGAATACGTTCCAATTCATATGAACCTTTATAAGGTTTCCGAGGAACAGCTGGTGGGTTTGAACTGCTGACCTTGTGGTCCAGTGCATTATCCTGCAGCACCACACCAAGACTCCATGGCCTGCATATAATAAGCTTCACATCCAAAACACTGGTCCTCATCCCAATGACTTATCTGAATCTGTTAAGACTTATCTGAACCTGTTTCCCTATAACTGGAGTCTGCATTTCCTTAGTCTCTCATCTCACTCCTAAGTCAATATGGTAGGCACATTTACATATTAAATACAAAGATAAGACCATCTTCTGGTGGTAGTGGTGGTGTGCTGTGGAGTCTGTTGTGACCCAAAGCAACCTTTTATAGGGTTTCTGAGTCTGTAAATCTTTACGGGAGCAGAAAGCTTCATCTTTCTCCCGTGGAACTGCTGGTAAATTCAAACTGCTGACCTTGATGTTAGCAGCGCGTCTTGTAACCACTATGCTACCAGAGCTCCTATTATTACGTAAAATGAGGAGAAGGGGAGATGGCAATGAATAAATAAAATATCTGATTTATTATGAAGCTGCTCTACGTATAAGATGATTCCCAACGATACTTTTAAGAACATTTATTTCTTTTTGTTTCCTAAGTATATGTGTAGCTAGGAAAGTTTATGTGTAGCGAGGAAAAAGATGCAAAATTTGAAGAAAAACGAAAACTTACCTCTAACCCTAAATACGTAGAAATAACCATGGGTAGGATTTTGTTGGACATCTAGCTTCTTTCTACCTCGTTCTGCCTCTCTACCTCTTGCAGTCAAAGTGGTTAAAAATCATTTTTTTCATGCCAGTGTCTCAGAGAACATGGTGGCTTTGTAGGACAAGCAATGGACTGTAAACCACAAGGTCAGTGGTTCAAGCCCACCAGCTGCTCCGTGAGAGAAAGATGAAGCCTATGTCTGCAAAGATTTACAGCTCTGGAAATCCTATACAGGGTGGCTAGGAGTCAAAATAGAGTCCACCTCACATCACCACCACCACAACCAGTCTCTTAGAGGGCACAGTGGCTCTATAGGTTAAGCACAACTGCAAACCACAAGATAAGTGGTTCAAGCCCATCAGCTGCTCCATGGAAAAAAGATGAGGCCTTCTGCCCTTATAAGGATTTACAGCCTCAGAAACTCTATACAGGGTGGCTATGAGTGAGTGCGTTTCAATTGCCTCATCTATGAATGTGACAAATGTGAACAGTTTATTGGAAGATTTGGAACATTAAAAACCACATTTGAAGAGAAGAAGAAAGGAATATATGAGTGGTATTAGTCTTCTTTAAAAAAAAAAAAAATAAAATCAAGCAAAGATATACTCCATTCATTTCTTGAAATGCATTGACTTAATTATACTTAAATATACTTATCTCCATGGGAGGAGGCAGTAAAATATAGAACCTTCTTAAAAATGACTTTTAAGAATAAATAGTAATCTCTCATGTGAAAAGAAACTATTTCAATAGAGCTATTGTTTTTAAATCCTACAAGTGATAGTTTGTATATGAAAAATAGAACATAAATCATTTTCAAAAGAAAAATAAATTGGGTTAACTTTAACATTTATCATATTAAAGGAAACAGTAGCTATTTTATCAAATCCAAATATGAGAGAAAAAAGGAAAAACTAAACCTGCACATTTAAATGTATAGGAAAATGAAAACTTACTTGACTTCCTGTCATTTTGTTTACTATGTTTTGTGAGTGTTCTCGGTTATTATTTAAACTAAATAAAACACTTGATTTTTATTGTCTAATGTTGGGCTGCTAACTGCAGAGTCAGCAGTTCGAATCCACCAACTGCTCCTTGAGAGAAAGAGGCGATTTTCTACTCCTATAAAGATTTATAACCTTGGATCTACTCAATGGCAGTAGGTTACAGTGGCATAGTGGGTTATATATTGGACTGCTAACTGCTAGGTCTGTGGTTCGAATCCCCACCAGTCTCTCCATGGGAGAAAGAGAAGGCTTCCTGCTGTTGGGAACCCTATAGAGGGTGGCTATGAGTCGGAATCAACTCATTGGCAGTGGTTGGGGTATTCTTGATGTTTTTAATATATAGGATTGATCTTTAACCTCTCCGGCTTGTAAATGATGTTATTGTTGCTGTTAAGTGCCACCAAGTCGGTTCCTACTCAAAGCAGTTTCCAAGGAGTGACTGGTGAGTTTGAACTGCTGACCTTGATGTTCAAACTGACCTTGCAGTCCAGAGCTTATCCTACAATGCCGCACCAGGACTTCAACAACACTCCCCTATCTATCTTCTATGAATACAATGAGAGTTGTCTCAGGAAATCGAATCAGACATTAACTCTCCTTCTCAGTCCTATCTGCCCATTAAAATCACCCCAAGACATTTTAGAAAACACATTCCTGGAAACAGTCAGGTTTTGTTTATGGTGATGGGAAATTTGGCAGCGATTATGGATAAAGGCTGAACAACATGATTGTTGTTATTGATGTTACCAAATTGTACACCTGAAAACATGTTGCGTTGGCCAAAGTTATCTCATATATATTTTGACAATAGTAAGAAAAGGAAATAACTTCATGGAAACCATCTCCAGGTTGATGTGGATCCTGGAAAACAGAGAGTACCACGAGGTACCCAGATGATTACCAGTGTTCACACATATTCCAGTCACCACTATGTAAGAGCAACTTCCTTCTGCTGGTCAAGGTGAATTACACACATCGTGCAGGTGACTCTTCTCTGGCCCGCTGAACCCTACTCACAGGAAGCTTCATATGCCAGGTAGAAGCTACAATTTGTAGTACAGTGTAATCCTCACTGCCTCCCCTGGAAAGAAAACTCTCATTGGGTGACTAGAACCTCTAAACCTACAGAGGCCAGAGGTGTGGAGACAGGAATCACACTTGTCCTGCACCTCTCTAGATGCCACAGTCCACCCCTTACTCCACCCAGTGCAAGTTCTCTGGAAACCTATGTTTAAGGGTCAGTGCCTCCCTGGATGGAAAGGGCTTCTCTTCCTGGGAAGAAACTAGAGGATGGCTAGTGGGACGAATGCAGCTTCATGGCTATAGTTGGTCTCAAGCCATGACTAGTCCTCCTCTCTCTCACCCTCAGATATCACCTCTCCTGGTGTTGATGGTTTACCTGATGGTGTAGGTCACACCCTCATTCCAGGAAGGTCTGAGCTGCTGCAATCATACCTGACCCAGTCCAGGGTGGCTGCATCTGTTGATTCCATCACAGAGAGAGGAGATCAAGCAGCACACATCCATAATTACAAGTCTCCATGTAAAAGAGCACAGCCTTCGGTATGGATTGCATCTCAATGTAAAGACAACAAAAATCCTCACCACTGGACCAATAAACAACATTCTTATCAATGGAGAAAAGTTTGA
>NW_006408562.1:16316708-16320849 GCF_000296735.1 Chrysochloris asiatica | reverse complement strand
CTGGAGAAGGATACCATGTTTGGTAAGGTGGGGGATCAGAGAAAGAGAGGAAGACCCCCAGTGAGATGGATTGGCAAAGTGGCAGCATCAATGGGCTCAAACATGGCAATCATCGTGAGGTTGGCCCAGGACCAGACAGTGTTTCATTCTATTGTATATAGAGTTGCTATGAGTCGGTACCGACTCGATGGCACCTAACAACACCAACAACAACAATGTCACTACAGCTCAATGTCACCCCGACTCCCTCAGCTTAGTGCTTCTTTATACCTCAGGACAGGAATCATTAATATCATTACAATTACAATTACAATGACATTATTACCATGCATTCTCTACCTACCTACCACAGGGCCCTACAAATAGCGCATGTCCAATAAATGGTTTGTGGCAAGTTCACTGTATATAGTCAGAGGCTATTTTACAATCGATGAGTCATCCAAGTGACCTACTGATAGCATTAATATTTATAACAAAATAATGTCATTTTCACTTCTAACAAAACGAAAAATTAAATTGGCTAGTTTTATATTACACGTCACCATTCTGATAGTGTTCGCAACTGAGTGAGTCACCTCAGGGTGTGTGGGGTCGTATGTAAGACTATGACATTCATGAGAGGGAAAATGAGAGAATAGTAAAAAAATTATTGAAAAACAGTTTGGTAGGTCTCATGGTCATTGCCTGGCCACCACCACCACCAGCCCCTGAAAGATCAGATCCTCTTTTAAGATTCCACAATTCCTCTTTCTCATGCCCTCCTTCCAAATTGCACTGCAACTCAGACTCAGGTCTTCTTACTAAAAGGATGAAGGCTGTCTGAGCATTCTTCTAGTCCAGGCATCTTGCTCCTGGCGTTTGCTCAATAACTGGTGGATGAATGAGTGAATTTACTGTTGGAATAGGAGTGGGATGCAGAGTAATCGCTTCATTTGGAATGAGAAACCAGGGTCAGAACTTTAAGAGGCAGTGTTATAGTGAATGCAGACATTGAACCCGAACAGATTATATTGAACATTTCAAAGAGTTAGTGCTTCATTTAATGGCAAATTAGAGGGAAGTAAGTGAATTTCCCTGAAGCTCACTTTTCTCATGTTAAGTAAATATTGAGAAAATTTGGGCTGTTTTTTAGAGAGGTAATCAGCATATAATATACCTAGGGCACTGCCAGATCATAAGAGATTTCTCATAAATATTAGTTTTTGCTTTCTTGTCTATCCAATATTGATCTATTCAGGGGCTTACATTGAAAGAGCTATTGTTCTTAAAGATCTGCTAGGGTCAGCGTGTCCAATTCCTTTGTAAATGCTGTTAAGAATATCCTAAATGGAAACTGCCAGGTTCTTGAGGTGTTTATTTTGTTGTTGTTGTTACAGTTCTGACAAGAACCTACAGCTCTGACTCATAGCGACCCTCTAAAGGGTTTCCAAGGAGCAGCTGGTGAGTTTGAACTCCCGACCTTATGGTTCAATCCAACCTTGTGGTTAAGTGCTTATCCTTTACACCACACTGACTTAAAGAAAACTTGAAAAGAAACAAAACTCAAAAATGCATGTTTTCATACTCCAGACTTCCTAGATACATGGAGACTAGATGAACCCCTGAAATTATTGTCCTGAAATCATCTTTAAAGTTTAAACCAAAAACATCCCCTGAAATTTTTTAACCAAACAATTGTTGTTGTTGTTAAATGCCGTTGAGTCAGTTCTGACCCATAGCAACCCTGTATAGGTTTTCCAAAGAGCAGCTGAAAATTGCAATTCAAACAATAGGTTAACTTAAAACTAATTTTTTTTTAAATCGTCTGCCTTGAGCATTATGCATTTTTAAGAACTACCTGCATGGGATCAAAACGATAATTGTTGTCAGGTGTCATCGAGTCGGAACCAACTCATAGCGACCCCATGCACAGCAGAATGAAACAATGTCCGATCCTGGGCCAACCTCACTACCGCTGCCACACTTGACGCCATCAATGATGCCACCTGGCCAATCCATCTCGTTGGGGGTCTTCCTCTTTTTCTCTGACCCTCCATCTTACCCAGCATGACATCCTTCTCCAGTGACTGTTCCCTCCTGACAATATGTCCAAAGTACGAGAGATGAAGTTTAGCCATCCTGGCCTCCATGACCATAGAAATGCAAACGATTGGACAGAAACCTTCAGGGGCAGTGAGTTTATATTAATGCGGAAGGACCAGCTCAGGAAAGGAAGGTGAGAATGGCTGCAAACCTGGAAGCAAAGATCAATATCACTAAAATATACATGTAGAACTGTTGAATTGGTGTATGTTTTGTTGTGTATATATTGTCAGTAATGGTAACAAAATACAGACTTTTTTAAACACATGTTTTCCTGTTGGATATTCAGAGTTTTTGTGTACAGTATTATTGTTTGATCAACATATCAACTTTATCATTAAAAGCTCTGAATTTGCAGATTCAACATAAAGGGCAAGATTTTTAACCATAAGTGCCCATCTACAGAAAATTGGTTAGAGATAGAAGTTGTTCTAGGTATTAGACTCTGTTCCAGTGCGGATATGAAACTCTTAATAGAGTTGGAATCGACTCATCAGCAATTGTTTTGTTTGTTGATCTTTCATTTAATTTTCCATTGAACTGAGAAGGTTGTGAAACAATCATCGTTTGAAATGCAGAGATATTGTTGTTGTTAAGCGCCCGCCGGTGAGTCAGTTACAACTCATAGCAACCCTAAATAGGGTTTCCAAGGAGCAGCTGGTGAGCTTGAGCTGCCAACTTTGCAGTTCAAACCAACATTGCGGTCCAGCGCATTAACCCACAGTGCTGCATTTACCAGGACTCCCATATGTATATATTATTGTTGTTGTTGTATGCCGTGAAGTCTAACTCATAGCAACCCTATATAGGGTTTCAGAGAAGCGGCAAATGGTAACAAAAGAATAAATACTGCAAAAAATTGGGGATCAGCCTTATGTTTTTTAAGTTATTTTACCTACTGCTTTGTTCACATTAAAGTACATTCACTATAGATACTTGCATTTAAAAGGACAGTATTTGCCCAATAAAAAAATTAACATCCCACCACATTTAACTATTTTGCCAATATAGATTATCACATTCACTTAAGAAAAAAAGAAGTGTGTGAATTAAGCTAAGAAAATGCAAAATGAAAATCCACACCTCTGGCGCTATTCCAGCCTAATCCTGTTCACCTGCACCTGCACCTGCTACCCTTCTGTCTATCTGGGTCACTGTGATCCTAGCATGATGCTGGTCCTGGACATCATGCCAAGTATCTTTCCCCAGAGGCAATATTGCTTCTCCACAAATTACAGACCACACTGCTCCCGAACACGGGAGGCTGCCAGGAAAGGAGAATATCCAAGGGCTTCCTTTGTCAGGTGACTGCTCACCACATCTAAGCATGGCAACTATGCTGCTCCTTGGAAACCTTATTTAGGGTTGCTATGAGTTGTAATCGACTCACCGGCATTTAACAACAACAACAACAACAACAATATCTCTGCATTTCAAAAGATAATTGTTTCACAACCTTCTCAGTTCAATGGCAAGTTAAATGAAAGATCAACAAACAAAACAATTGCTGATGAGTTGATTCCAACTCTCAGTCCCACTTTTTCCATGAATCTAGAGTCCTCAGCCACTCCCTCTCTCCATGTCCTCATCTCTGCCTCCATGTCTGGTGTCGCTGCTTCCCTGGAGAGGGTCTGCACTCTGCCACCAGAGTTGCTTCCAGTTTGTAGAACTACTGCCATCGACTTACAGCACCCTTCTATAGGATTTCTGAGACTGTAAAATTTTTTTAATGTTTTATTGTGAATTATATGATAGTTTACATGAGAGATCTTTAGTTTTACATTCATTCCATCGTATGTCATTCCATTGCCATGGTTCCAATCCCCTCCATGCATCATCAACTGACCAAAGGGTATACCCTAGAAACCCATCCCCTATACTTCTCCCTCTCCCACTCCCCCCAGTCTTCAGCCCACAGTCCCTCTCCCTTTCTGGATCCAACGTCCCCAGCCGCTTCATCACTCCACATCATCATCTCTGTCTCTATCTCAGGCATCTCTGCTTCTCTGGGTAGGGTCCCGCTCTCGGCTCTTCTCCATTGATGGTCCTAGAGACCTCC
>NW_006408562.1:16311485-16313778 GCF_000296735.1 Chrysochloris asiatica | reverse complement strand
TGTCCATAGCGTGTCATGATCCACACAATCGAAAGCCTTTGCGTAGTCAATAAATAACCATCTTTCTGATATTCTCTGCTTTCAGCCAAGATCCATTGGACATCAGCAGTGATAGTCCTCGTTCCTCGGCCTCTTCTGAATCCAGCTTGAACCTCTGGAAGTTCTCTGTCAATGTATGATTGTAGCCGTTTCTGTATTACCTTTAGGAAAACTGTACTCGCATAGGGATATCAAAGAGATTATCCGATTATTTCCCTCCTAAACCCTGTTATGGCGTTCATAAAAAGGTTTTACTAATAGTCACTCTCATTTTTCCTATCCTCTATCGAAGTATCTGGCGTCCTGCTGTGGCACTGTAGGATAAGCACTGGACCAGAATGTCAGTTTGAGCTGCAAGGTCAGCTGTTCAAACTCATCAGCCACTACCTGGAAACCCGATACAGGGTTGCTACGAGTCAGAACCGACTCAAGGGCACTTAGCAACAACAATAAAAGTAATCCCATCCTCTTCCTTACCTCCGTTTCTCTCATTAATTTTACTTCAAGACTCTCATAAACAATTAGTGTACGAGGGACACACAAAAAAAATTTAGCGTACCAAGTATTTCACTCTGCTGTGTCCTAACTTGGTTTCTTTCTTTTACTATTCTTGAACTTCCTGCTTCTCTGACTAAATTACAAAATTAAAGCAATCGCTCTTGTAGCAATGATTGGAGAAAGTAGAAATGGACCACCCATCAGTTGCAGATTACTTGTGCTTCTTTGGCTGTTCTTGAACTTCCGGTTTGTCAAAGGGATTTATCGTGGGAGATTTGCTGCCTCATGTAAAGAGTATAAATGAGGAAGCCTCAGAAGAAAGATAAACTGATCGGCTACTAATTCGCTCCATGTGGAGAAGTCTTGGATCCTCTGCAGAATTGAAATTCGTCATTTCTCAAATTAATATAATCTGTGAGCTTCAAAATCCTCTACAATAGGAATCGTATGTGCTGAAATCAAATCCATTATGCTCTCTTCATCTTGACCTCTAGAGGGCGATCCTTCCTCATTTTAAAAGAATCCTGCAGGTGGAGTTGGTTTCAATTCATCGTGACCTGCCTAGGGTTTCCAAGGTTGTCAATCTTTATGGAAGCAGAAAGTCTCGCCTTTCATCAACGGAATTCTTGTAGATTTGAACTGCTGACCTTACAATTTGCAGCTCAACTGGTAACCCACTATGCTACCAGGGCTCTTTATTTTAATGAGAACTCACCCCAAAAGCCCAAGTAATCCCTCAAGAAGAAGATGAGAGGGTAACTATCACTCTGGCTTCCAAAATGACTGTGAGACACCAAGCAGTGTAGCCTTCATTTTTCATTGAGAATTGGGTGAAGGTTTACAGAGCAAATGATCAGTTTCACATTCAACAATTCACAGTCATCTTGTTTCATCTCGTTCATCACGAGTCCCTCAATGTAGCTTTACTTATCCTATTCTTCGCTGAATTTTTTGTTTTCATTCCTCATTTTTCCTAACCTTTCCGTACTTTGCGCTTGGTTATATAGGCTGCCCTTTTGATCTCAAATGGTTGATCATTGGAACGTGTGCACACCTCTCTAGAGTTACTGTTCCCTTATAGACCTGTCTGTTATTTCGCTAAAAATTGAGCTTGGGGATGAACTCCTTGCAGGACCTGAAGGGTGACTAAGGACCATAACCTTTGGGATTCCACCAGTCTCAGTCAGACTTTCTGACTTACAGTTTTGCTCGACATTTTTCTCCCACTCTATCCAAGGCCTCCTGATGTGGTCCCATTCAGGACTGCTGGTAGTGATCACTGGGTATCATCTAGTTCTCATCTCAAGGTCATAGTTCCAGTCTCAGGGTCATGGAGGTCCAATTAGTCCATTGAACTGTTTCCATGTGTTTACGATTTCATCAACCTTCCTCTGGATAGGTAGAACCCCATCATTGCACCTTAATTGGATGCTCATGAGCTTTTAAGACCCCAATTGCTACTCAGCGAGAGTAGGATATAGACCATTGTCTTTATAGGCTATATTCTGCCGATTGATCTTGGTGTTCCCTGAGAAAATAATCCTCAGCCCCCAGGCCCAGCAATCCATTCCCTAAAAGCGTTTGGTCACATCTAAGAAATTTTCATAACTTTGCCCCCTGTGGTAGCGTAGTGTTTACGAATCGGGCTGTGAGCCACAAGGTCAGCAGTTCGAAACTACAGCTGTTCCGCAGGAGAAAGATGAGGCTTTCTGCTTCCGTAAAGATTTACAGCCTCGGAAACCCTGTACAGGGTCGC
>NW_006408562.1:16307131-16311385 GCF_000296735.1 Chrysochloris asiatica | reverse complement strand
CGACACCACGGCACATAACAACAACAAAAACAAATGGCCCACTACATTCATGGATACATTTGCAGCAAAGGCAGATAAATACCCTAAAAAAATATCCTCTGTCAAACCTATATGTTTGTTTTCACATTGTTCCTTTTTTTAATTCATACCTGCCCATGAAATGATCCACCCACCCTTAACTATGTTGCTATTTAAAAGAAGAAGAAAGAAAGAAAAGGAAGGCCCCTTCTAGCTGGGTAAATCCTACAATCTTCCTTGTGTGGTTTTGTTTCTTGGCACCAAAATTATAAAGTCGAAGTCTTAGAAGGAGTCCTGGTGTGGCACTGTGGGCTAATGTGTCAGACTGTAAAGTCATTTGAACTGTAAGGTTGGTGGTTCAAGCTCACCAGCTGCTCCTTGGAAACCCTATATAGGGTCGCTATGGGTCAGAATTGACTTAACGGCACTTAACAACAACAAGTCTTAGAAACATGAAGTAATTTGACCACCATTATGTATCTAGTAAATTAAACCAGAATTCAGATCACTTCAGTCTAACACAGACTGCTTTCCTCCTCGTGGCTGCCTCTTAAACCTGTGAAACTAAGCCTATCCCACCACCATGGGGTCAATTTTAACTCCTAGTGACCCTATGCAGGGTTTCCAATACTAAATCCTCAAGGAATAGACCACCCTGTCTTTCTTCCTCAGAGCAACTGGTAAGTTTGAACCAACAACCTTGCAGCCCAACACCTAACCCACAGTGTCCCAGGCTTCCTGTCAGTCTGTGAAGACTACCCTAAAATTTCTCCAGATCTATAAACATCTGAATACTCCTTTCTTTCAAGAAAATTAAGGAGAATTCAAAGAAATCTCAGGGAAAGCCAGAAACACATTTCCCTCCCCCCCAATATTCCCCCACCAAGATAAAACTGACTCGTATGACTTGTTGTTGTTGTTAGGTGCCGTTGAGTGGGTACCGACTCACGGGAACCTTATGCACAACAGAGTGAAACACTGCCCAGTCCTGTGCCAATTTCACAATCATTGCTATGCGTCAGTCCATTGCTGCTGCCACTGTTCCAATTCATCTCGTTAGGGGTCTTCCTCTTTTTCACTCACCCTCCACTTTACCAAGCATGATGTCCTTCTCCAGGGACTAATCTCTCTTGACAATATGTCCAAATAAAACTTTCTACTAGTTTTACATTCCAGGAACAGAGGACCCTAGAACCATCAAGAGAGAAGAGCATGAGTGGAATGTGGGACCCTAACCAGAGAAGTAGCAACACCAGAGATGGAGGCAGAGGTGGGGACATGGAGATTCATGGAAAGTGAAAGACTGAGTGCTGGCGGCCAGGACGCAGGCTTGCAGAATATGCCCTTTGATTGTTTAAATGATTATATGTGTCTGAGTGTTTTTGTGTACACCCCAAACAAAAACAGACAAATAGAAGCAAATACTGTTAAATGATGATGCATTGAGGGGATTGTAATCATTGCAATGAAACAAAATACAATAGGATGAGTGCAAAACCAATGTTTTCCTATGTAAACGATCACTCAAGTCACAATAAAAGCTTAAAAAAAAAAAAGAATTTCTAAAGATCCCATTCTGACTTCCAAGAAACATTTTGGCATTCTGGCTGTGCTTCTTCTAACATACATTTGTTTATTCTTCTAGTACTCCATGGTACTTTTATTATTCTCCTCCAACACCGTAACTCACATGCATCGATTCTTCTATAGTCTTCTTTATTCATTGTCCAACTTTTATATGTATATGAGACTATTGAAAATACCATGGCTTGAGTCAGACGCACCTTAGTCCTCAAACTGACATCTTTACTCTTAAACACTTTAAAGAGGTCTTGTGTAGCAGATTTGCCTAATGCAATACATCGTTTGATTTCTTAACTGCTGCTTCCATGAGTGTTGATGGTTGATCTGAGCAAAATGAAGTCCTTGACAACTTCAATCTTTCCTCCATTTATATGGATGTTATTTACTGGGCCAGTGGTGAGGATTTTTGTTTTCTTTACATTGAGATGCAATTCATACCGAAGGCTGTGGTCTTTGATCTTCATCAGCTTTGTTGTTGTTATGTGCCATGGAGTCGATTCTGACTCATAGTGACCCTGTACAGGGTTTCTGAGGCTGTAAATCTTTATGGGAGCAGAAAGCCTCATCTTTCTCCTGCGGAACAGCTGGTAGTTTCGAACTGCTGACCCAGAGGATAGCAGCACAATTCATAACCACTACCAGAGCTCATCAGCTTTAGAAATTCTCAATCTTGATTTCAGACCATGCTGGAGAGATGTTATTAGGGGGAGTTTAAAACCAGCTGAAACACCACGCTCATTAAGTTAACTCTGGCTCATAGTACCCCTGTATAGGGTTTCAGAGACTAAATCTTTACTAGAACAGACAGCCTCCTCGTTCTTCCATGGAGCAGCTGGTGGGTTTGAACTGCTGACCTTGCAGTTGGCAGTTAGCAGTCGCCATCAGTACTCCTTGAATAGTTTTAGTTACAACAATTCTAAAGCCTGACCACCTGAGTTGAAACCGCAGTCCTCACCTGCTAGCTGAATTATGTATACAAAACTTTATCTAACCTCCCAGTGCCTGAATTCCCTCATTTGAAAAATGGCTAATAATATATAGTTCACAAGTGAGGATGAAATAAATCTTTATGCATGAAGTGTTTACAACATCTGGGAGACAGTTGATAAATGCGAACTCTTACTATTTCTGTTTAAAGTCCAAAAAGAGCCAGGCTAAATCATGGAAATCAAGAGACAGCATCAGCAAATTGAAGGGGGGGGGGGGGGGGGGGGGGGGGGGGGGGGGGGGGGGGGGGGGGAGGAGCCACATACCAATCACGCTTAACAAGTAAGCCAGTGCTACTGCCCCTGCCTTTCAAGGAAGGACCTCTAGTAGCTAGTGGTTATGAAACTTGCGGTTTGCAGCAGTTCAAAACTACCAGCTGTTCCGTGGGAGAAAGATGAGGCTTGTTGCTCCCGTAAAGATTTACAGCCTCGGAAACCCTGTACAGGGTTGCTATGAGTCAGAACCGACTCCACGGCACATAACCACCAACCACCACCACTGCCTTCAAGGACTCCTTGGGTGGCACTGTAAGTTAAGCACTGAACTGCAAAGGCGGTTTGAACTGCAAGGTCAGCGGTTCAAACTCACCAGCTGCTCTTTGGAAATCCTATACAGGGTCACAGTTAGAAATGACTGAGAGGCACTTAACAACGACGACATTGCCTTTGAGTTGATTTGAACTCATGCTGACCCAGTGTGTTACAGAGTTAAACAGCTCCACAGGCTGGCTGTCATCTTTCTGGAAGCAGATCTTCAGGTCTAGCTTCCACAGTGTCATTGAGTGGGTTCAAACTGCCAATCTTTGGGTTAACAGCCAATTACAAACCACTTGTGCCACCCAGGGACCTCCTAAGCTTTAAAGTAAGACTTTCTTAAAGATCCCAGGTAAGTATTCCAGTTAGGGTTTTGTTTTCTGTGTGGTTCCTTTGGCCAATAGGATTTCTTTCATGTGTGACCAGTTCAACTGATTTTAGACAAGGAGAAAAGTCTACCTCGTTTAAGAGGTCAGACCCAGATTTCATTTGAAATGCCAGACCTCGCTCCTGTCCCTTTGCAGGCAAACTGAAATAAAATGCCTTCCTTCTTTAGGAATACTTCAAAGGCCAAACCCCCTTGCTGAAAACGAAAGAACATTTTCATACCAAGCTCAGTTTCTTTCTACTAGAGGTTTTGAGAAATTTAATATTTCATCTCAATATCCCAAACACTCCAGGAATGTTCTGTTTTCAGTCCACCCTTCAGGATACAGCCTCTCTTTTGGGACGAATGACCTGCATCTCAGGCAGAACCATAGAAGTGACTCGTGTGCTCCATATGATTTTCAGTGGCTGATAGTTTTGGAAGTAGATTGCCAGGCCTTTCTTCTGAGGTACCTTGTGGGAGGAGGCACCGACCTTTGGGTTAGCAGCCAAGCATGTTAACCATTTGCACCAGCCAGAAGTATGTTCTAGTACCCATAATACTTAACATGAGGAAGGAGTTCACAACATTCTAGTGCATGAACTCCTAAGTCTAGGTTTACTTTCATGTGAATTTCCCTGATATTTAAAGCTGGTCGGCTAGCCTCAAGGACAGCTGTTCGAAATTACCAGCTGTTCTGTGGGGAAAAGATGAGGCTCCCATAAAGATCTAGAGCCTTGGAAACCCTGTACAGGCTCACTATGA
>NW_006408562.1:16299480-16305791 GCF_000296735.1 Chrysochloris asiatica | reverse complement strand
AACCCTCTGGAGCAATTGGACTGTGTAGCACATGGTGCTGCTGTGAGTCAGAGCTAATTCAACGGCACGTAACAGTAACAGCCAGAGTAAATATTCAGACTTAACTTTTCCCCTGACTTTGTATATTGGTTTTCTCTGTAAGTAGGTGAGAGAGTATCATGCTATCATAAAGCCTTAATTTGGCATTATAGAGTTGTGAAAACTATAACCAAATGTTGTTGTTGTTGTTGTGAAGAGCCATCGAGTCAGTTCTGACCCATAGCGACCCTGTATAGGGTTTCCAAGAAGCAGCTGGTGAGCTTGAACCGCCAAGCTTGCAGTTCAAACGGCTTTACAGTCTGGCACATTAACCCACAGCGCTACACCAGGACTCCAGAGCTGTCGGATAATCCAGGTCATTGAAAGTGAAAGCAAGCAGTAGCGGGGTCTACCAACCTGTAATGTTCTATCTGTCAGCTCCCACTGTCTGAATCCAGCAAAACATTCACACTCACATGTCCTCCAAAAGTCCTGCACCAGGTAAAACCCTTAGGAGCCTAAAGACAAAGGAAAGCAGTTGCCTAGCTGGGGGTGATGCCATAGCTATGCCCAGCAGGTGCATTGTGGTCTCGGGAAGCTTTGTGAGTAACCTGTGGTCAGAGAAGGGAAAACAAGCAGTGTATTCCAAGTGCAGCCATCTGTGATACGGCTCTTTGAATCATATGCTTCCTCTTTTCAGCATCCTCCTTGCTCCCAAGTCCAACCTCCCTCCTGCCTCAAAACAGCCTCTGAAGAACCATACACCTGAAACTGTCTGCCCTTGTGTCCTCAGAGCTCCAACCATCGTCCTTTTAAAGGTATCCTGTCCTCAGACGTCTCGAGTCATTGAGGTTGGATGAACACCCACAACCATTGCCCTGAGATCTTTAAACCTTAAACCACAAGTCAAAACTTTTCCTAGAAGTCTGCTTTGAACAAAATAACAATTTAGCCAAATTGATCATTTATGTCTCCCCTGAGCACTGTGTTTTCACAAAGATTTTTTTCAATGGCATCTCGAAAGATTAGATGAGAAATTTAGGAGGCAGTGACTACGTTAATAGTGGTAGAATACTGTGGGGAAAGATGGGGCATTATTTCGTACTGTTGTGCACAAAGTTGCTATGAGTCAGTACTGACTTGATGGCACCCAACAATGACAACAATTTAGAAAAGGATGGCATGAACAGTTACACAGCTTCAAGAGTGTGAGCAGAGTTGCTGAATTGTAAATGTAGAATTTGTTGAAACAGTGTTTTCTTTGCTCTGTATGTTGTTGTTGTTGTTAAATGTTCTTGAGTCATTTCTGACTCGTATCAACCCTGCATAAGGTTTCTGAGGCCCTACATCTTTGCACAAACAGAAACCTTCATCATTCTCCCACGGAGCGGCTGGTGGGCTCAAACTGCTGACCTTGTGGCTCAGAATCCAGTGCTTATCCTACAGAGTCACTGTGCTCCCCTTGATGTGTATAGTTCCACACACAAAAAATTAAAATGAGACATAAAGTTGACAACCAAAATGCGGCTGTCATGAGTCCCATTTCTGGTTGATCTCAAAAATTAATCTGCAGTCACGGATCTGAACCGAGTACCATGCTCAAAGGAAGTGACCCTCACCTGTGACTCCCCCCTCTTAGTTTCTAGGTCACTTACGCTTCCGGTTTTGAGTAGTTCATCCAAAGCTTGGTGCTGACCTCGATGTGGGATGTGAATCACTCTCATTATCACTATGATTGTGCTCTTTCCTATGGTTTAAGGATTGCTAGATTCCCTTTGGGAGTAAAAGAATGAAAGAATTCACAGCACCTTTGCTGCTTGGGGGAAAAATAAAGTGACCAGTAATTTTCACAGTTAAAATTAAATTTTTTTAAAAAAAAACTCATCTGCAATCATCAATCCAGAGTTTCTAAACTGGTGGCCTGTGGACTAGGTGCACCTCCGGAGAGACTGGCAGCATTTACAGGCCCAGAGCTTTTATATAAAAATTCCAGATGCCCAGCTTCTCTTAAAGAACTTAATGTGGCATGGCTGGTATTGAAGCGGCCAGCTAGGTGTGAGCCAGAGCACATTGCTTTGCCATATGAGATGCTCTCCGGTTCATCTGGAGGCCTGCTTCTCTACTTTGTGTTACTTACCTCACTCACCCTTGTATGTTTTGAACTTCTGAAGTTCTTCTCTGGATAACAGAGATTTATGTGCAAAAGTTGTAATGATTTATTGAAAACAGAACCAGTAAGGCTAATGGGAGATGTGATCAAGTTAAAACCAATAAAGACTTTTGGAGGCTTTTTTCATATATAACATTTTTTTAAATAGATCTTTTCTCCAGTACTGTGGTCAAATACCGGTCAGAATTTGAAGCAGTTTACATGAATTCTATTACATGTCATTCTCACAATAACTAATAATAGCTATCATTACTATTCTTTGGTTGGAAATGCAGTCATTCTATTAACTTGCTTAGCTACTAACCAAAAATTTGGCAGATCAAGTGCACACAAAAGAACCTCAGAAAAATTGTCTTGCTCTCTACTTATGAAAAAAGTCACTGATTGAACAATTGTTATCAGGACTGATTGTGAGGGTTGGAAATTTAAAGGTAGACGTTTTGTAGCAAGGAGGGGAGTGATTAACCTTGCAGTCTAGGAGCGGAGGTCCCTGGGACCATGAAGGGAGAAGAGCAGAGAGCAGGACCCTACCCAGAGAAGCAGTGATGATAACAATTATTCACTATTGAGCTGCAGACTTTAGATCCAGAGAGGGAGAGGGGCTGTGTGCTGATGACCAGGGGGCAGGCTTGTAGTGTATACCCTTTGGTTGGTTGATGATGCATGGAGGGGATTGTAACCATGTCAATGAAACAATATACGATAGGATGAATGTAAAACTAATGCTTTCCCATGTCAACCATCACATAATTAACAATAAAACATTTTTAAAAAACAGTCACTGAGAGCCCTAAGAAGCAGTTTTACTCTGATACACGTAAGTCACCATGAGTTGGACTTGACTTGATGACCACTGGTTGGTGCTGATTCAGCACGTGGTTTCGGTTATAGCATCATGGACCACGACTGCCAGAGAACTTACCTTTTCTGCAAACACAACTCTGAATGTGGTGGAGCATACAGTGAGCGAATGGTGAAAACTTCTCATATATTATCAAACACCTTAAGGCAATGAGTTGATGGGCCTGGAGGCTTAGGGGACACCATGGTCAAATGGTAACGTAGTCCACAAAGACAATGTTCTACATCCTACTTTAATAAGCTGTTGTTATGTGCTGTGGAGTCAGTTCCGACTCATAGCAACCCTGTACAGGGTTTCCGAGACTGTATATCTTCACAGGAGCAGAAAGCCTCATCGTTCTCCCACAAAACAGCTGGTAGCTTCGAACTACTGACTGTGATATTAGCTGCCTGATTCGTAACCACTACAGTACTAGAGCTCCTTACTTTGATGAGTAGTGTCTGCAATATTTAAAGCTCATGAGCAGTCATCTAAGGTGCAGCTGTTGATGTTTCCAGGTGTGGAAGAAAAAAGAGTGTTGAGAACTGAAAATACTTGGAATCAATTAGTCCAACAGACTAATGGAACATGTGAACATTAGTCTCCATGGCGCTGAGACCAGAAGAACTCAATGGTGCCCAGCTTACACTACCAACTGCTCTGAAAGGGATCACATTAAAAGGTCCCAGATAGAGTGACAGAATGTGTGGAACAAAATTTAAAATTATTTTTTAAAAAAGATGAGACTTACTGGTCAGAAAGGCTGGAGGAACCTGAGACCATGGCCCTAAGCCTCCTTCAACTTTGAAAGGAACTCACCCTCATGGCTCACCTTTCAGTCAAGCAGTAGATATGCTTACTGTGAATGATGAAAAGGTCCATCATTCAACGTCAAAGGAACAGAATGGAAATAGAAGCCACAGGGCGGAAGCAGGATGTAATTGTCATTCCATAGGGGGATTGCAATCATTGAAATGAACAAAGTGTAGGGTCTGTTGAAAATAAAACTGATGGTTTTGTCTGTAAACCTTCACTCAATTAACAATAAAAAAAAATTTTATATTAAAATAATAAGAAGAATAGACCACTATTCATGCTTCCTTATATTTAGAGAATATAGGGGCTGGGAGGCTAAGCCCTGGGTGGTCCTGGGCACCGTCTAGCACCTTTGGGCTGACTCTGTGGGAAGATGATACAGACAGTCTCATCTGCAGTGTTTGTTCAAGCACTTTCCAGAGAGTTCTTTTACTTCTCTGAGTTCTGATATCTTCATCTGGAACAATGGGAATAGTAATACTTATTTCTCTCAGAGTTGTGAGAATTCACTTAATTTGAGAGGTAGTGGAGTGTCAAGGTAAGTTTGGCTTGAAATTTAGCTTCAGGCAAGCTGGGTTCCTCCCCATCTGGGTGTTTTTCATTGTAGGACATTGGAACAAAACAAGTTTCACAACCTCTGCCTCAGTGGAGTCAACTCAACAGCAACTGGCAACATTGCAGATAAGGAAGCTGAGACACATAAAGTTATGAAACTGTTGACTCTTTGCACTCGAAAATTATCTACTTTATGTGTTTGCTTACTGGTTCCTTATTAGTCTTCCTCCACACTAGAATACAGCCTCCATGAGAATGTAGAGCTTGTTTACTTGGTTCAGAGCTGTGTCCTCAGGACCTAGCATCATGCCTGGCACACAATAAGTGAATGAAAGAGTGAATGGTTACACTCACCATCACGTTCCTAGTTTGGAGAATGAGAAGGCAAGAGAAATTGAAAGAGATTGTAGTTGTTTTTTGTTTTGTTTTTGAGGGCCTAAGGTACTAAATTTTTATGTGTCAGAGTTTATATTCTGAAGGTGCCCTGGTGGTGCAAACAATTTGGACCCATACAGCAGCTCCACAGGAGAAAGATCGGACAATCTGCTTCCATGAATACTAAAGCCTTTTAAAAAAATCCCACAATGCCATCCCAGGAAGTCCAGGAAGTCCTGGTATGGCATTGTGGGATAACTCCCTGGACCACATGGTTGGTTTGAACAGCAAGGTCGGCAGTTCAAGCTCATCAGCTGCCCCTCGGAAACCCTAAACAGGGTTGCTGTGGGTCAGAACCGACTCAACAGCACTTAACAACAACAACTATTCTATCACATGGATTTGCTAAAAGTCAAAATAAACTCAAAGGCAACCTAAGAATAATTTATATTTTCAGAGCAGAGCAGAATACCTAGAACGTAATAAGTCCTCAATAAAAATCATTAATGGTTGTTGATATTCTATGCCTATTATTAATTAAATTGGTCCCCCTGCCCACACATTCAAAAAAAAAGTGTTGAACTCCTAACCCTGTGGATGTAGTCCCAACTGGATGCTTTTTGTTGTGTTAGTGAAGTCATACCATTGTCGGGTGTTCCTAAAGCTAATTATTCACTATGGAATTATAAATGGAGCAGATTAGACACTGAAGCAAGCAGAAACAGGAGGTGGGGAGAGGGAGGCTAGGAAGTTTGATGCCATGTGGAGATTGTCAAGGTACTGAGGGACACCTGGACTATAGGAGCCAAAAGAGACAAGGACCTTCCCTCAGAAAAAGCCTGCCCCAGTTCTTGTGTCCTACACCCAAACTTCTAGTGTCCTGAACAGTAAGAAAATCAATTTCTGTTCTGTCCCCCTCATGACATTTGTATCATAACTGCACTCGGATACTAAGACAATGCTGCACAATATGCGCACAGTTGCACTTAAGGCTTAGGTGGATCCTATGCCGTAGGCATTACTAACTCCACTTTCCAGAAAAGGAAGCCAAGGTGGGGAGCTGCTAAGGGTAATGTGGGCCAGTCACATGGCTGTAAAGAAACAGACAGACTTGAAGGCAAGAGATCTTTACCCTCCCACCACTCTGTGGGCTTCGACCACCAACTCTGAGGTTTACAGTCTTGGCCTCACATATTATGGCTTTCAAAAAACTGGAGCTGAAAAGGATTTGCCCTTTAAATCCCAGAACCTAGCCTATTCAAGAAAGTAATGTTCAAACCTTGTTTCACCATCTTGAAAGAAAGGCCCGCTTCGAAGACGAAGTATCTCTCAACTATGTGGAATTCTAGAACACAGTGTATACACGCTGATAAAGTGAGGTCAACAGTTGAAGGCTTGAGGTACCCACGTTTACTCAAATCTGTTCAAAATCGCTTCTGTGTATGCTGGACTATAAACCAGAAATGTACTAGAATCCTAGCTGTCCCCATCATTCACGATGCCGTATCTTGTAAAAGGACACCCCTGTTGTCAGAT
>NW_006408562.1:16285782-16298110 GCF_000296735.1 Chrysochloris asiatica | reverse complement strand
AAAAAAAAAGAAAAGAAAAGAAAAACTAAACATTGCACCTGTCCCAGAAAAATAAAAACATGTGTCCATATAGGCTTCCTGGTTTGGCACTGTAAGATAAACACTGGACTGTAAGGTCAGTTTGAACTGCAAGGCTAGTGCTTCAAATCCACGATCTGCTCCTCAGCAACCTTATACAGTGTTGCCACGAGTCAGAACTGATTCAAGAGCACTAAAGAACAATATAAGAACCTATCTGTACAGAGAATTCCAGAAAGAATGTGTACTTGTGCTTTATTGCCTATGCAGATGCTTTCCACTGTGTGCCTTATGACATACTATGGACACCATTGTGGAGAAGGAGTATTCCAGAACACTTACCTGTGCTCATGAGGTACCTGTACACAGACCTAGAAACAGTTGTTAGAACAGAATAAGAGAACACTGAATGGTTCAAAATCAGGAAAGGTGTGTTCCAGGGTTGAATCCTTTCACCACACTTATTCAATCCATATACTGAGCAAATAATCTGAGAGGACTCACTAACAACCTGTGAAATGTTGATGACACAACCTTGCTTGCAGTAAGTAAAGAGGACTGAAAATACTTACTGTTGAAGACCAGAGACTGTATCCTTCAGTATGGATGACCCCTCAATGTAAATAAAACAAAACTCCTCACAAATGGACCAATAAATAATATCATGCTTAGCAGAGAAAAGACTGAGGTTGTCAAAGGCTTCATTTTGGTTGGATCCCCAAACAACACTCAGGGAAGCAGCAGTCAAGAAATCAAAGGATGTACTGCGTTAGGCAAATCTTGCTGCAAAAGATCTCTTTAAAATGTTAAAGAGCAAAGATGTGAGTTTGAGGACAAGTCGGACCTGACCCAAGCCATGGAATTTTCAATGGCCTCATATGGATGTGACCGGTGGACACTGAGTAAGGAAAACTGTTGAAGAGTCCATGCATGTGAGCTGTGATGTTGGAGAAGAAGATTAAAAGGACTACAGACTGCCCGAAGAACAACCACATCTGTCTTGGAAGAAATGTGACCAGAATACTCCTTAGACACCAGGCTTGGGAGGCTCCTGTCATGCTTTAGACATGTTAGCAGAAGAGACCAGTCCCTGAAGAAGGACATCATGCTTGGTAAAGTGGACAGTCACTGACAAGGAGGAAGACCCCAAATGAGATGAAATGACACAGTGGCAGCAGCTGTGGGTTCAAACATTACTACAATTGTGAGGATGGCGTAGGACTAGGCAGTGTTTTGTTCTGTTGTGCAGAGGGTCACTATGAGTCAGAAATGACTTCATGGTAACCAAACAATAACAACAATACTATGACATAACTTTCTTTATTTGTTAGCTGTTACAAATACAACATCTATGACAATGTACAGATAGGTTCTTACATTGTTGTTTAGTGCTCTTGAATCAGTTCTGACTTGTGGCAACATAAGGTTGCTGAGGAGCAGATCGCGGATTTGAAGCACTAGGTTTGCAGTTCAAACTGACCTTGCAGTCCAGTGTTTATCCTACAGTGCCATACCAGGAAGCCTATATGGACACATGTTTTTATTTTTCAGGGACAGATGAAATTATCGGGTCATATGGTAAGTTTTTCTTTTCTTGAGATTTTTGTTTTTTTACAAAAGTGTCAAACTCTTTTCCAGAGGGATTGCACCATTTTACATTCCCAGAATACTATTTTATAAAAGTTTACGTCAATTCCTTAATCAATTGATGATTGATAAAAAGTCTTCAAATGCAAAAGACCAATTTGTGAATATATTTATGATCATCTATCTGACAACAAGGGTGTCCTTTTACAAGATACGGTATCATGATTGATGGGGAAAGCTAAGATTCTAGTGCATTTCTTATTTATCCTCCAGCATACACAGAAGCGATTTTGAACAGATTTGAGTAAACGTGGGTACCTCGGGCCTTCAACTGTTGACCTCACTTTATCAGCGTGTACACACTGTGTTCTGGAATTCCACCACTTTGTCTTCGGAGTGGGCCCTTCTTCCAACATGGTGAAACAAGGTTTGAACATTACTTTCTTGAATAGGCTAGGCTCTGGGATTTAAAGGGCAAATCCTTTTCAGCTCCAGTTTTTTGAAAGCCGAAATATGTGAGGCCAAAGCTGATGAGATGCCAGCAATGATAACCCTAGTTCCACATGTTTATCTGAATTCAACTTGAACTTTTGGAAGGTCCCTGTTGATTTACTGCTATTTTTTTGTTAATGGTTGTTTTTATCTTATCTTTCTCCTGTTTATGGCTTGCTAAAGGAGTCTCTATCAACTATGTTTGAATTTGAGATCTTTTTTTTACCCTAGAACAAATTTAGTAATAGTATCCTGTGTGGTTTATGAGGATTACTGTCAATTTTTGTAAGTCACATTGGAAGTCATAAATGCTCAATATTAGCTATGATCGTTGTAAAACTATTTCAATTCTTTTGTTAGATTTATTCTTAGCTAATTTTTACCTAGGTGTTTTTGTTGCTAATATAAATGTGTATCATATTAAAAGTTAGGTTTTCTTTCTGTTGTGAATTGAATGAAGGTATAAAGAGCAGATCATCAGTTTTACATTCAACAAACCATCTACTAGGTTTCATTACAATGATTGCAATCCCTTCCATGTACCAGCAGCTAACAGTATTGACCCTATTCACTTTAACTCTTGCGTCCCTCCCTGTGTCTCTGTTTTATAGTTCTGCTGTTTTATACTGCCTGCTCCACCACCCATGTTAACATGTGTTTACCCTTTAGCCCATGAATAATTTCCCCTTCCTTCCCATTCTAGTAACCATTATAGAATGTTCCTTTATCAAGAAACCCTTAACTTTTTACAATAGTGGTCTCATATAATATTTGTTCTTTTGTGAATGACAAATGTCACTCAGCATAATGCCCTCCAGGTTCATCCAAGTTGTGAGGTGTTTTGTAGATTCTTCAACTTTACAGTACTCCGTTTTGTGTATGTACCACGGTTTGTTTAGTAATTCTTCTGTCGATGAACATTTAGACTGTCTCCAACTTTTGGCTCTTATGAATAGTGCTACAATGGACATGGTGTGCATCTATCTGTGAGTGTCGCAGTTCTTACAACTTGAGAGTACATGCCAAGTAGAGGAATGGCTGGGCCATCCAATATTTCTATTTCTACCTTTTTGAGAAGGCACCGTACTGCTTTCCACAGTGCTTGCACCATTTTACATTTTGACCAGCAGTGTAGGAGGGTCTAAGTATCTCCACCATCATTAACATTTGTTGTTTTCTGTTTTTTTTTTTAATTGTTCAGTGTGACGCACTAGGATAAACAGGGTCATCGGTTCAAACCCACCAACAGTTCCTCGGAAACCCTATACTAGGTTCCCCTGAGTCAGAATCTACTTGGCAGCACCTCGCAACAACAGTGACAAACGATGGCAAGCATTGCTTCATGTCTGTTGGCCACCTGGATATTTTCTTTGATAAAGTGTCTGTTCTTTTCCTCTGCCTACTTTTTAATTCGATAATTTGTCTTCTTCTTGTTGAGGAATTTAAGTATCCTATTGATTTTAGAGACTAGCCCTTTGTTTGATAAGGATTATTGCAGCCATTTTTTAAATTATCTTCAGGAAAATTTTACATGTCTTGATACTCATGATAATGTTTGATGATTTCTGCATTCCGCTGGGCCACCTATCATTGGAATGGGCACACATGGATCTCTTCCAATCAGTTGACCAGGTAGCTGTCTTTCAAATTTTTAGGCATAGACTTGTGGGTGTCTCCAGTGCTGTATCAATTTGTTGAAATTTTTCAATTTGTATTTGGTCAATTCTTGGAATCTTGTTTTTGGCCAATGACTTCATTAGAGCTTGGACTTCTTCCTTCAATACCATTGATTCTTGACAATATCCTACCTCTTGAAACGAATATGTCATTGGTTTTACAAAATTCTATCATGGAATCTCCAGCATCATTTCTATCACTAAAGCCATATTTTCCAACAACTGATCCTTCCCCTTTGTCTCTAATGCATATATTCCAATCACCAGTAATTATGAATGCATCTTGATTCCATGTTTGCTAAGTTTCAGACTGAAGAAGTTGGTAGAATTCTTAATTTCATCATTGGCTTTAGTGGCTGATGCATGAATTTTAACACTAGTGATATTAACTGGTCAGCCTTGTAGGTATATGGATATTTTCCAATCACAGACAGCGTTATACTTCAAGATAGACCTCGAAATGTTCATTTTGACAGTGAATGCAATACCATTCTTCAATTTGACATTTCTGGCATAGTAAAATATGATTGTCAGATTCAAAACGGCCAATAGCGGTCTCTAGGAGTCCTGGTGTGGCATTGTAAGATAAGCACTCAACTGTGAACTGCAAGGTCAACAGTTCAAATCCACCAGTCGTTTCTTGGAAACCGTATATGATGTCACTATGAGTCAGAATAGACTGCACTTAAGAACAGTAACACAAATGTCTAGGATATTTGTCTTTATGCACTCCATTTTATTTCTGACAAATTTCTGAGTCAGACTTCATATGTTCCATGTTCTGATTATTATTGGATGTTTGCAGCTGTTTCTTCTCATTTTGAGTTATGTCTTTTCAGCAAATGAAGGTATTGAACACTTAACTCCATTTGTGTCATCTTGATCAACTATTTTGAGGAGGAAGCTCTTCCAAAATCATATTTTGAGTGTCTTCCAACCTGAGGGACTCACCTACTAGCACTATATCCGCCAGTATTCTGCTGCAATTATAAGGTTTTCAGAGGATGACCGTTCAGACGTGGTCCAACTCTCTTTCTTCCTAGTCGGCTTAGCCTGGAGCACCACTGACACCTGTTCACCATGGGTGACTGTGCTGGTAAGTAAAACACACCAGTGGCATAGTTTCCAGCATCACAGCAACATGCAAGTCACCACAGTATGTCAGACAGACAAGTGGTAAGTGCCGTAGCCTATTCCTCAAAATCAAGAGGAGCACACTATTAGTACATGCAACAAGTTGGATGGATATCCAGGGCATTATAAAAACCTTTTGCTCTTGAGTCACTTCCAAACTCATGGCAACCCCATGCACAATCTAAGGAAACTTTTCCCAGTCCTCTGCCATCTTCATGATCAATTGCAAATTGGTCCATTGCAATGCATGGGATTTTTACTGACTGATTTTTGGAAGTAGATCACCAGCCCTTTCCTCCTAGTTGGTTTTAGGCTAGAAGTCCTTCTGATGCCAGTTCAGCATCATAACAACATTCAAGCCTCCACTGACAGATGGAGGCTGTGTATGATGGTTGGAGAAGAATTGAACTCAAGTCTCCTACATGGAAGAAGATAATGCTACTGGTGGTCCACCAATGACCTCACTTACATGACAGTATCAAAATGACAACATTATAGGAATGGAACCGAAATTGATTGCCAGTGATTGAACAGTTTTGTCCTTTGATTGTGGTGGTGGTTATATGAATCCATACATGTGATAAAATGATATAGAAGTGTATATCCACATTATGCAATGTCAGTTTCCTGGTGTTGAGTCTGTCCTACAGTGATATTAGATGTACTCACCAGAGGAAAATACGTGAAAGGGTCACAGGATCTCTCTGAATTACCTTTGCAATTTCTTGTGAATCTATATTTATTTCAAAACAAAACTTAAATATGAGATAGATCTCATATTTAAGTCAATTTGGGTGTCTAGACACTGCTTCTATAAAGACCATATTTCATCTCACCAGAGCAACTGGAATCCATATACAGCATAAAGATGTGTGATACATCTCTTTAACAATTTCTAACCTCACAGATGACCTGAATGACAGAAATCTCTGACTTATAGCCACAGTTCTCATTTGTCAGAGAGGAGGAACTTGCACAAAGTGAGCATCCACCAGTGAGGCAAGGGCTGTTTCAATGAGATTCAGTAAGTAGTTGTTTGACCAATATTGACTGAGCCGATTCATGACCCAATGGGAACTTCTCTCTCCAAATTCAGAAACCCTAATGGAAACATTGAAATGACTTAAGGGGAATCCCAAAGAAAGGTTTTTGAGTTCCAAGTCAATTCAAACCCACAATTCTATACAGATGACCAAACTTTGAAGATCGTTCTAATACTGGTGCCAACACACTCCTGGAAATAGTGATGGGAAATACTAACGGTTACCTTTTTCTAGAATGATGAATAGAATCTCAGCCACTCCTATACAGGGTTGCTATGAGTCGGGATCCACTGGATGGCACTTAACAACAACAGTAGCAATAATACTGAAGAGCAAGTTTCATTGTCTCTTCTGACATCAATTTTGGTCTTTTCTTTCATTCTTGTTTTCTTAAAGACTTTTTGCTTTCTTCCTGTATGGTGTCCTTGATGTCACTGCACATTTCTTCTGGTCTTCGGTCATTAGTACCTAATGCATCAAATCTGTTCTTGAGATGGTCTCTAAATTCAGGTGGGATATGTTCAATGTCATATTTTGGATCTTGTGGATCTGTTTTAATTTTCTTCAGCTTAAGCATGAACTTGCCCATGAGCAATTGATGGTCTGTTCCACAGTCTGCCCCTGGCCTTGTTTTGGCTGATGATATAGAGATTTTCCACCGTCTCATTCCACAAAGGAGCTCTGGTAGCGTAGTGGTTATGAATCGGGCTGCGAACCACAAGGTGAGCAGTTCAAAACTACCAGCTGTTCCGCGGGAGAAAGATGAGGCTTTCTGCTCCTGTAAAGATTTCCAGCCTCGGAAACCCTGTACAGGGTCGCTATGAGTCGGAACCGACTCCACGGCACATAACAACAACATTCCACAGACGTAGTCAATTTGATTTCAGTGTATTCCATCTGGTGAGATCCATGTTGTTTAGACTAGATATTTGCAGTGAATAAGTCTTTGGTCTTACAAAATTCTGTCATGCAATCTCCAGTATCATTTCTATCACCAAGGCCACATTTTTGCTACATCATCTAAATAGTGGTTCAGTGGCTTAGGCATGGTCTGCTAACTGAAAAGTCAGCTATTCAAGCACACCAGCTGTTCCTTGGAAGAAAGATGAAAGGCTGTACTTCCATAATGTCTCACACCCTTTGAAACTCTACCGAGCACTTCTACTCTGTCCTAATACAGAGGCAGCCTCAATGAGAATCAACTTAATGGTTTCTGGTAACCTAAATAGGCTCAATCTCAAGGCCTATTTCTTCCTTTTGTTTTAATGTGAGATGCCCTGGTCATGGCAGGGGCCTGGCAGATAATGTGAATTCATAAATCACATAGTGGCTACTGAGACTCATAGAGAACAATAGTGTATGTACCACAAAAAGGCATCCAAATCCAAATACTAAAAATAAAACAAACCAAACACAACAAACCTCAGCAGGCCAACCAAACTATGAACTGCCATTTGCAACCTCTGGTTAGACTGGCAGATCCTGGACCAGCGATTACTGCTCCCCTCAGTAAACAGTCCTGCAGGTGCACATTGAAGGAGCTGCAGGCCAGGCTCATTTATTTGCTTTTGAATCAGGCTGTGGAGGCTGCCATAGTAAGGCAATGACAACGTTTATTAACATGGAATGCTGAGGGCTCCTCCCAAAGACACCCACTTGTTTGAACTGTTGACTTTGTACTTTGGCATAGAACGACAAGATCTCATCAATGCAATGTAGGCTACCACCCTAAACAAAAACAGGAGATGCCATGCATTAGGGTTCAAAAGGCTGCTACAAAGTATTCATTGATATCCAGGTCCCTCCCACTCACACTAATCGGATACCAGTCATTGGTAGCATTTGTATTGTCCTGGGTAACACGGAGAAGACACCTTCTTTCAACAAGGAGTAGTGCTTAAAAGCCGATGCCAGCTGGTATCTATTAAGTTGCCCTTAAGCACTCTAGACCTAAATCCTAATAGCCATAAAATGGAGACTACCTCCTAATCACCTCCTAATTCCTCCACCTCCAAGCCGAATAATTCTAAGCTCAAAATGATTGTAGGCTGAAGATCTGGAAGCTTCCATTGTGTGAAATTCCATAGTTTTCACTAAAAAGTGTAGCATTTTTGTCTATTTTCTTCAAAGTGCTATTCAAATGGTTGACATCTGGTCTACTCTATGAACCTATGTAATTTGAGCCTTGATTATATTAAGCATCTTTCTCTGAAACCTCCAGAAAGGATACTCTTTAGGAACATCTTTCTTTTGCATTTCAAAGAACCAGGGGATATTTAGGCATTTTTTTAAAAACTACAGATCAAAAATCAATCAGATAAGCCACCTTTCTAGGTGGTGGTGGTAGTGGTGGTTATGTGCCGTGGGGTTGGTTTGGACTCATAGTGACCCTGTACAGGGTTTCTGAGGCTGTAAATCTTTATGTGAGCGGAAAGCCTCATCTTTCTTCTGCAGAACAGATGGTAGTTTCGAACTGCTGAGCGTGAGATTCGCAACCCGATTCGTAACCACTACGCAACCAGAGCTTCATCCTTTCTTGTTGTTGTTGTAAGTGCTGTTGAGTCGGTTCCGACCCATAGCGACCCTGTACAGGGTTTCCGAGGATCCTTTCTAGGTAGTCATTTATTAATTTATTCACTCAGTGATATTTATGGGTCACATCTGGTTACGAATCAGGCTGTGAACCACAAGGTCATGTCTGATCTGCCATACCAACATCTCTTCCCATGAGAAGATCCATGCTTTGCATCAATTTTTCTCAAAGATACTAGTGATACAACATATCCCAAACATTTCATGACAATCTTATTAATTATGGTTCTGCTTCCCAATTCATGCACTTGATGTTCTAGGAAACTCCTTCCTCTCTCTGCCCTTATAAATAGTGTCCCTTCCTTTCATTTCCAGCTAATAACTTACACTACAACCTGAGAAATAAAAGACAGGAATGGGAAAGTTTCTCAAAACATGAACATTTCTATAAATATATCTTCAGGAGTTTTTGTTTGTTTGAGGGTACCCCCTGCCACCGGGGAGCATATCTTTAAGATTGAAGTTCTGTTGCATTTATCTGACTTCTCTTAAGGATAGTTTTGGTGAAGCAAGGCCATGGGGAGGGACTGCAGATACAACGGACCATCTCTAGAGTCCTTTTATCTTTCTTGTTGTTATAGTTGTTGTTGTTAAGTGCCATTGAGTCAGTTCCGACTCATAGTGACCCTGTATAGCATTTCTGAGGAGCAACTGATGAGCTTGAACTGCCAACCTTGTAGTTCAAACTGACCTTGCAGTCCAGCGCATTCAACCCACAGTGCCACAAGTCAGTTCTGATTCATAGTGATCTTACATACAATAGAACCAAACGTTGACTGGCCCTACGCCTTCCTCACAATTGCTGTTCGGCTTGAACCCATTGTTATAACCACAGTATTAATCTACCTCACAGGGTTAATCAAAAAGAGTCTTGCTTTTCTTTGCTGACCCCCTATTTTTAAAGCATGATGTACTTCTCCAGGAATTGTTTCCTCCTGATAATATATCTAAAGTGTTGTTGTTTCTAGGTGCCACTGAGTCAGTTCTGGCTCATAGCAACCCTATGCGCAACAAAACGAAACATCGCCCGTTCCTGTACCTTCCTCACAATAGTTGTTTTGCTTGAGCCCCTTGCAGCTGCCACTGTGCCAATACATCTCATTGGGGGTCTTCCTCTCTTTTTACTGACCCTTCACTTTACTAAGCATAATGTTCTTTCCCAGGGACTTATCCCTCCTGATATGTCCAAAATATGAGAGCAGTCTTGCTATCCTGACTTCTAAGGAGTAGTCTACAAAGCTTCCAATAACCATTCCCTATTTCATCTTTCTAGTTCCTCATGTTAAAAACCCTGGCATTATCCTTAATTCCCTTTTCACTCACACCACACAGATTTAATTAATAAAGAGATTCCGCTGATTCTGCTTTCAAAATATATACAGAATCCAACTGCTTCCCATTCTTCCTGATGGTCCACTGCTGTCCATGTCCTGGACTGCTGCAATTTAAAAACGAGTCACCATGGAATAGACCCCAAGTCACAGTGGCACCTAATGTGTCAGACTAGAACTCTGCACCATGGGGTTTTCATTGGCTGATTTTTGGGAAGTTGATCCCCAGTGCTTTCTTCTGAAGGCACCTCTGGGTGAAAGTTGAAACTCCTTTCAGGTTAGCTGCTGAGGTGTTAGCTGTTTGTACCACTCAGGGACTCTGGATTACTGTACTATCTTTTTAGAAGTCTCCCTGCTTTGACCTCCACCTCTTTAGAGTCAATTCTCAACTCATGTTGAGAATGTAGAGTCCTCAATTGAGCAAGCCTTTCAGTACATGAGTCAGATCAGGACGCCAATGTGTAGGAAGCATCCTAAAATGCTTGTTTAAAATTAAAGTAATACAAGCAAAATTTCTTACCATGCATTCATTGTAGGATAAACACTGGACCACAAGGTCATTTGAGTCACAAGGTCGGCAGTTCAGACTCCCCAGTTACTCCTCGGAAACCCTATACAGAGTTTCTTATGAGTCAGACTCTGCTCGATGACACTTGACAACAACAACAACACTCCTAGCCCTATGTTTTCTGCCTCTGTGACCCTTCAGATCTCTTCTGCTCCTTCTGGCTCCCTCTTCTCTAATGACTGTGCTCCCTGCTGTGTTCACAGGGAACTGGAAAGCATTCACTTGAGCTCTTTCCTCTGCCAGATACCCTCTTCTCCCAGATGTCCTCCCTGCTCCTATTAACCCAGAACACTCTACGTTCCTCTCAGCCTACTCTCTGTGTCCTCATAGCTCTTCTCCCTCTGAGTTCTATGCACTATACAATATTCTTACATATTACATTCTGAATGGTGGGGGCCAGGGCCTTGCCTTGTTTTGCTCACTCACGTGTTCCCAGTAGCTACTCATTGTCTCTGACCCCACTGTCATTATCCCCCCAAACACATGGCCCTCCTTATAGCCCAGTCCTTTCCTTATAGCCCAGTCAGTGGGGATTTCCACTGACTTAGATAAAAAACAAGGAGGTCTTCCTGACTCCTTCCTTACCTGTTACTCCTATCTGGTCAGCCAGGAAATCTTGTTGGCCCTACCTTCAAAATAATTGCTCAATAATTTTATGTTGAATGAAGGACTGATTGATCTTTGTGAAGTTGGCTAATACTAGCATGACCCAATCCCAAAAAGTACCCAATTACAATACCTCTAATACTTTCATTATCCTACACATTGAAGGGAGTGCTCTGTCTCTGTAGGATAAGCACTGGTGCTAACCATAAGGTCAGTGGATCAAGCCTACCAGCTGTTCTTTTGGAAAAAGGTGAGACTTTCTGTTCCTGCAAACATTTAGGAACATCGAAACCCTATACAGGGTGGCTATGAGTCAGAACCAACTCAACGACACATAACAACAACACCTTGAGAGCCTTTTAAATACATGCATATGTATGAGTACTCTTTCTTAATATTAATATTGAACTACAAGGATGAGTCAAAAATTATCTGCACTCAGCAATAGAATTTGTTTTAATCAACTTTTAGAAAAGAAAAAATAACATCATTTTTTTGACCTAATCACCTTGCTTTTCAATACACTTTGTCCATCTATCAACAAGCTTACTTATTCCCTTATTTAAAAGTGTTTTAGGCTGATCTGAGAGTCACAAATGCACCGCTGTCTTCACTTCTTCATCAGAGGGGAAGCTTTGCCCTCAAAGGGCTGCTTTCAGGAGACTAAACAAAAGAAAGTCTGATGCAAGATCAGGACTATAGGGAAGATGCCTTAACACCTCAAAATGAAGTTTGTGCAGAGTGTCAACAGTGTGGGTAGAGCTGTGTGCACGTGCATTGTCATGCAAGATCACAATACCCTTAGATAGCAGTCCTCTGCGTTTGATCCAAAGTCTAGGCTTCAGCTCTTGAGTGAGCATCTCACTGTAAGGAGCACATTTTCCTGATAGTGTTCCGATACTGGCCCTTGAGAATCCCAGAAAACTGTGAGCATCAATTTTCCAGCTGATGGATGATTTTTGAACTTTTGCTTCATTGGCGATTGAATAGGTTTCTAGTCCATATTCTGCTGTTTATTCTCAGACTCATAGTGATGAATCCTTATCTCGTCACCAGTAATGATTTTTTTAAGGAAACATTCACCTTCCTTCGAGTATTGGTTCAAGTCTTGTTTGCAGATGCCCACATTCACACCCGCACAGCAGTGACCTTGAACAGAAAGCACCAATAAGACAGTGTAGCCAACAGAATTTGTAATCTAAGTGGAAGGCAGATAATTTTTTTTAATGTTTTACTGTGAATTATATGATAGTTTACATGAGAGAACTTTAGTTTTACATT
>NW_006408562.1:16281498-16284944 GCF_000296735.1 Chrysochloris asiatica | reverse complement strand
TTGATATATCTTGAAGGTTCAGTTCAGCTCTTCTAGATCTGAGGCTATGAACTCAGTAAGTGTCAGCTGGTAGGAATAATGCAGATACCAGGTTCATAATCAACAGACTCAAGGCTAAGTGTTCTTGAGATCCCAGTAAAAATGCAATTCAATTTAACAAACCGATCGTATATGAATAGTATATACTAGAAATTCTACTGGATTCTGGCAATAACAAACGAAATCATTGTCATTATAAATATGTGATAGAAAACACGGTCATACAAAGGCATCATCTCACAGAGTGCAATGAATGGCATATGAGTCTGATACAAGGTAAGGAGACTAATTGTGAGTGGTGGATGAGTCAGGGTGGGTGAGTCAGCGCTCAGCAGAAGACAAGGTGGCAGAATGGCACCCCAAGCATAGAGAAAAGACAAACTTGAAGAGGACTTAAATTGCTGCTCTTTGTTGTTGTTGTTCTTACTAGCCATTGTTATACCTCATGTATAACAGAATGAAGCGTATGCTGATCCTGCTTTGGGCCATAAAAGAATAGGAAGGGAGTTTACATGCATTAGGCAAAGAGTTGAGGCTAAAATATTTCCAAAGTTTCTGGCATTTTTTTATATATACAATGACTCAAACGAAAACAAAACAAAACCCAGAAAACTATACTAATTTAGTCAGAAGTTTTGACTCATAGGATGCTTTTGGCAAGGTTGGCATGAATACTATTTCACATGTCTGATGCCAAAAGTGAAATATTAATAGACTGTGTTAAGATTTAAATCTAGTCATAACAAGTCTCCAAGATAAGATGCATGATAATTAGGTGCAAAAATAATCTAAAGCTTGTGTCTTTCTGTGAACCCTTAGAACTCAAACAGCCACAATCTGTGTTTGAGTTTTCCTTGATAGTAAAATCATAAAACCAACGAAGAACTAAAATGCCTATATCCATACAACAGCCAGGATATTGCTGTGTTTTAAACGTTGTAAGAAATTTTGAGACATGCTGTGACAATATTGTCTTCTTTTATCTGTAATGTGGAGTCCTGGTGTGGCGTTGCAGGTTAATGAGCTGGGCTGCAAGGTCGGTTTGAACGGCAAGGTTGGCGGTTCAAATCCAACAGTCACTCCTCGGAAACCCTATACAGGGTCACTATGAGTCAGAGCGACTCGACGGCACTTAACAATAACAACAGCATCTATAAAGTAATATTGACATAGCTTTTATAATGGGCATGGATAAGAGCATTCACCTTTTTACAAAACTAAAAATGAATAACAAATTATACCTTTCCTCAGGAATAGCATGCTTCTTTTGACATTTTATAAATTCTTTTTCAAACAGAACTGGATTTGCTCTTTGGCGGGTGGAGAAGGTGGAAAGGGTGCTGGGCATGCTCTACTCTTCCTCTTGCTCCAAGCCCTCCCCTGGCCCTCTTGCACTTCACGGTGTCTCCAACGCAGGACTGTCCCAGCTGGGATATGGCTTGTGGGCAGCAAAAGATTCAGTCTCAGTAGAATAATGCCAAAAAGCAATCTGGACAAAAGAAGAAACAAGAACATGACCAAATGGCTACTGCCAAAGATGCTTTAATATATACCTGGACCATTTGTAGGCACAAACACCATACCAGAAGACCTTCAAGCAGAACTTCGAGAGCAAACATCCCAAGACTCCACTTCCTCCAGAACTGGCTGATGTTCAAGGATAAAGTTGTTTACAGGTTAATTCAAGACACTTTGACTCTTCTGTCTCAGACCTTAGGTAACAAACCTGCAGCTGCTTGTCTAATAAACTGTTGATCAGCAAAAAAAAAGGAGGTGGGGGCGCCTACAGAAACACTCATTTTTATGCTGTTCCCTTTTGGGTTTCATGCCAAGACAATTCTGTATAAATGTACAGTTGACTCTGCTTTGGAAATCTGAAAATCAGTCCATCCTTGTTAGAAAACATTTTTTTTTTTTAACAATTGTAATCATATTGATGTTCATCATGTATAAAATAACTCATTTAATAAAGCAGTTCTTTGATTTCACAACATCAAAAAACAAAACACAGAACTGTATTTGATTGTTATATCCAAGAACCTCAGTTTCTCTACCTATAACATGGAAATAGTTATGGATTGCTTTATCAATAAAAAGTACTTGGCGAGGTCTGATGGGACAACAGATCTGAAAGTACATCACAAATAGTATAACCTTCTACATGGGTAAGAACTTGTACTTGAATGTTCATAGTGCCATTATTCATAGTGCCTAACAGGTAGAAACAACACAAATGCCCATCAACTGATGAATGGATAAACAAAATGAGGTACAGACATATAATATCATATAACTCAGTCATAATAAAAAGGAATGAAATACTGCTGTTACCTACAGTGGCTTGGACAAACCATGAAAACATTATGCTAAGAGAAAGAAATCAAAAACAAAAAGTCACATATTGTATGATCCGATTCATATGAAGTGACCAGAATAGGCAAATCCATCGAGACAGACAGCAGGTTAGCAGTAGTCGGGAGGTGGAGGAAGGGTGAATGGATACAAGGTTTCTTTGAGGATGACACAAATGTTCTAAAATTAAGCAGTAGTAATGGCTGCATCAAGATGGTGGATCGGGTAGACGTGTAGTGAGGAGCGCCATCAATAACAACATGGAATGCCAGGCTAAGCAGGCTCAGGTGATGGTGCTGCAACTCTGAACCACATATAAAGGAATATTTGGAGGATTGGAGGGCTTACAGCTAGGGGAATTTGTAGGAGAATCAAGAAATCCATTGTTTTCTAATTCAAGACACTCAGCTGTTCCCGGAGGCACCATCTTGGCAGAGAACATCTTGAATGTATCAGGATTGATATCGAAATTTAAAGCGACAGTTTCAACATAAAACCAAAAGACCACCACTCATCTGTCTGCCATGCTTTGGTGGCTTGAATTGCTGTGATTCTGTGATTCTGAGGGCTATGCCCCCGGTATTTTAAATAACCTGAAGGTCACCCATGGTGGACAGGTTTCAGATGAGCTTCCAGACAAAGACAGACCAGTAAGAAAGAGTGATGAACTACTTCCAAATCATTAGTCACTGAAAACCTTATGAATAGCAGAGAAACACTGTCAGATACAGGGCCAGAAAATGAGGCCCTCAGGTTGGAAGGCACTCAAAATGCGACTGGGGAAGAGCTGCCTCCTCAAAGTAGGCTTGACCGTGATGACGCGAATGGAGTTAAGCTCATGGGAGAAAAGCCCACAGAACCCTCATTTGCTAATGTGGCACAACTCAAAATAAAGAGAAACAACTGTAAACATCCATTGAAAATCGGAAGTATGTATCTGGGAAAATTGGAAGTTGTCAAAAATGAAATGGAGCACATCAACATCGACATCTTAGGCATTAGTGAGCTGAAATGGACTGGTATTGGCCATTTTGAATCTGACAACCACATGGTTT
>NW_006408562.1:16265979-16280558 GCF_000296735.1 Chrysochloris asiatica | reverse complement strand
CAGAAAATATCAGAAAGATGTTTTCCTGGGTTTTAATTGACTGTGCCAAAGTATTTGACTGTGTGGATCATAACAAACTATGAACAACATTGCAAAGAATGAGAATTCCAGAAGACTTCATTGTGCTCATGTGGAGCCTGCGCAGAGACCAAGAGGCAGTTGTTCAAACAGAACAAGAGGATATTGAATGGTTTAAAATCAGGAAAGGTGTATGAAAAGGTTGTATCCTTTCACTATAGTTATTCAGTCTATATGCTGAGCAAATAATCTGAGGATCTGGACTATCTGAAGACTAGAATTTGAAGAAGAATCTAGCATCAGGATAGGGGGGAAGTTGTGGTATCTGCATATCACCTTGCTTGCTGAAAATGAAGGAGATGTGAGACACTTGCTCATGAAGATGAAAGAATACAGCCTTTATATGGACTACAACTTACTGTAAAAAAAACAGCAATCGTCACAATTGGACCAATAAACAACATCATGATAAATGGAGAAAATATTGAAGCTGCCAAGGATTTCATTTTACTTGGAACCACAATCATTGCCCAGGGAAGCAACAATCAAGAACTCAAATAACATATTGCATTGGGCAAATCTGCTACAAAAGGTATCTATAAAGTGTTCTAGGAGTCCTGGTTGTATAGTGGGTTACCAGTTGGGCTGCTAACATCAAGGTCAGCAGCTCAAATTCACCAGAAAGATGAGGCTTTCTACTCCCATGAAGATTTACAGCCTTGGAACCCTATACAGGGTTGCTATGAGGGCTCCTGGTATGGCGCTGTAGGATAAGCACTGGATTGCTAACCAAAAGGTCAGTGGTTCAAACCCACTTGGAAGTGGGAAACCCTATACAAGGTTGCTATGAGTTAGAATTTACTTGACGACACTTAACAACAATAACCAAATGAGTCAGAAGCAGCTCGATGGCACACAACCACCACAACCCAAATTTTAAGGAGTATGAATGTTACTTTGAGGACTAA
Organism: Chrysochloris asiatica; assembly: GCF_000296735.1. NCBI lineage: Eukaryota > Metazoa > Chordata > Mammalia > Afrosoricida > Chrysochloridae > Chrysochloris > Chrysochloris asiatica. The sequence goes on along the minus strand of NW_006408562.1, from coordinate 16,279,572 downwards.
GGTGCACCTGACCCAAACCATGATGCTTTCAATCACCTCTCATGCATGCAATATCTGGACAATGAATAAGGAAGGCCAAAAAAGAATTGATGTGTTTTGGCATGATGGTGCTGAGGAAGAATTATAAATATACCATGGAGTATCAGAACAAACAAATCTGTCTTGGAAGAAATATAGCCAGAATACTCCTTAGAGGTGAAGACAGTGAGACGTCTCACGTACTTAGGACATATTATCAGGATATACTAATCCCTGGAGAAGGACACCATGTTTGATCAAGTAAAGGGTGAGCGAGAAAGAGGAAGGCTCTCAGTGACATGCAATGACACAGTGGCTGTAACAATGCACTCAAACATAACAAAGATTATGAAGATGGCACAACACTGGCCAGTGTGTTGTTCTGGTAGGCATAGGGTCATTATGAGTCACACCTTAATAACAGCAATGGCTACACAATTTTGTCAATATTTTAGAACCACGAGATTGCATTCTTTAAATGATAGATCTTAAAGTACGTAAATTTATATCATGTGAATTTCTTTTAAATTTTTTATTGTAAATTGAGTGAAGGTTTACAGAGCAAATCATCAGCTTTACGTTCAACAAATCCTGCACTTAGTGTTGTCACAATGATTACAATCCCCTCCACATCACATCACTTTTCCCACTTTCTCTGAGTTTACTGTTTGCATTCTTCCTTCTTTCCCCATTCTTCTGAATTTTGTCCTTAGCTCTGCGCTGTCCTTTTGATCTCGAGTGTTTGACCATTTTATGGTGTGTGTACCTCACTAGCCTTTCTGTTCCCCCATATTCCTATCTATTGCTTGGTTGAAAATTGAGCCACGAGGGTGAATTCAGTTCCAGACGTGAAGGGTGACCAAGGGCCATTGTCTTGGGGTTCGTTCCATCAGCCTCTATCTGACCAGTAAGCCAGGTCTTTTTAAGTTTTTATTTTTGTTCCACATTTTCTCCCACTATACCCAGGTCCATCTAATGTGATCCCTTTCAGAGCATTTGGGAGTGGTAGCCAGGCACCATTTACCTGGTCTCAGGGTTGTGGAGACTGTTGTTAACATGGACTATTAGTCCCCTGGACTGTTTCCAAGTGTCTATAATTTTCAACACGATTCTTTCTTTCAACAGGAAGAGACCCATAGTTGCATCTTAGATGACTGTTAGACGTTCTTAAGACCCCAGTCACTACTTGTTGTTAAGTGCCATTTAGTTGGTTCTGACCCATAGTGACCCTGTATAGGGTTTCCGAGGAGCAGATGGTGAGCTTGAACAGCCGACTTTATGGTTCAAACTGACTTGGCAGCCCAGGGCATTAACCCACAGCACCACATCAGGATTCCACACTACTTACAGTTTTTTAATTTAATCTAAATTACACACACACACACACACACACACACACACAAAGAAAACACTGAAAAACACACATACAAATATTTAGTTATTATTATCATTATTTGAGTCCTGGATGTCCGTGTTTGGAGTCTTCCCCATTGAATATCCTATACCAACTGCCATCAAGTAGATTCCAACTCATAGCAACTCTCTATAGTGTTTCCAAGACTGTCATATTTATGGGAGCAAACTTGTCTTCTTCCCAAAGAGAGACTGGTGGGTTTGAACCACCAGATTCCCAGTTAGCAGCCCAATGCCCAACCTACATTGGCACCAATTCTTTTTGTTTTCCTCAAAGTTTCTCTAAAGAACTTGAAGCTGGCGATCCAGGAGTCTGGAAAAGGGTTGAAACTCACAAACATAAACACATCAAGCAAGAACTCCTTTTCTAAGTAAAATACCATGAATAAAAGAGTTCAAATCTCCTTTTTCTATTATAGATGTGTGCTGACATCACTTTCCACTTAAAGCTGCACTTAATATTTGCTTAAAAACAATTTCACCTGGATAAAAATATGTGTGTGTAAATAAGAAAAAAATGTGAAGACAACATGACTTGACCAGGCCTCTACTTTCCCTACTTATTGAATCTGTTTGCTGAGCAAATAATCTGAGAAACTGAATTATAAGGAAGACTGTGGCATTAGGATTGGAGGAAGACTCATTAACAACCTGCGATATGCAGATGATATAACCTTACTTGCTGAAAGGGAAGAGGACTTAAAATATTACTGATGAAGATCAAAGACCACAGCTTCAGTATGGATTGTACTTCAATGTAAAGAAAACAAAAATCCTCACCACTGGAAGAATAAATAACAGCATGGTAAGTGGAGAAAAGATGGAAGTTGTCAAAGACTTCATTTTGTTTGGATCCAAAATCAATATTCATGAAAGCAGCAATCAAAGTTTCAAACAATGCATTGCATTAGGCAAATCTGCTGCACAAGACCTCTTTAAAGTGTTCAAGAGCAAAGGTATCCGTTTGAGGACTAAGGTGTGCCTGATCCAAGCCATGGGGTTTTCAATTGCCTCATATGCATGTGAAAGTTGGATAGTGAATAAGGAAGACCATGGATGGATGCATTTGTGTTATGGTGCTGGAGAAGAACATTGATAGTACCATGGACTGCCAGACAAACAAATAAATCTGTGTTGGAAGAAATGCAGCTAAAATGCTCCTTGTAAACCAGGATGGAGACTGAGTTGATAGGGACAGGCAACTTAGACTTCTACTATCAAAATTGGGAAACTGTAAAGGCACAAAGTGGCTGGCTTACAAACTTTCCTGAAGATGCTTAGTGTCAGAATGAGGAGAGTAAGACAGAAATCCTACTGAATAGTTTTCCTCTTGTCCAGATGGATCTGGTGATGAGGGTGATAGGATTTTATGATTCAATTGCAAGTAATCGCTATCAGGTTGAATGGCCATTGTCACAACTGTATAAGGTCATCAGTTCAAACACACCAGCCACTCTTTGGAAACCCTATACAGCGTTGTTATGAGTCAGAATGGACTAGATGGAACTTTACAACTTTAGAACACATGTTGTTGTTGTTAAGTGCCATCAAGTTGGTTCCAACTCATAGGGACTACGTCTAGGTTTTCTGGGGAACAGCTGGTTGATTTGAACCACCGACCTTGAGGATCAAACAGGTCTTGTGGTCCAGTGCATTATCCTGCAATACCACATTAGGACTGCTTTCTTGTTTTCATTGCTTTTAATGTATAAACATGAAAGAGGATATGGAGGGTTGTTAGTGGTAGCTCTCTTCTATAAGCAGATACTAATAGCTCTTTTTGCTCATTCGTCTTTGCTGAGTTTTCTGTGATGAAGATGGAGACATCCCTATATAGTTAGAGAAAATGAATTAATTACATAGTTTGAAAAAATTTCCCTGTTTTAGCTTTCTTCATTGTCATTAGGGACCAAGAGTAAATTATAAAATACTTTAAGAAAAATACCCCTTTGATCATTTTACTTTGCAATTATAATAATATTTTATAATTAGAACATTGTTTGTAAAGAGCAGCTGATTTTAAGTTTACTTTTAAGTATATAGACAATTTTTGCTTATTTATTATTTGTATAGTTGTTAATTTCCATCAAGTCAGTTCTGATTCATAGTGACACTTCATAGATTTTCCAAGAAGCAGATGGTGGGTTTGAACTACCGTCCTTGTGGTGAGCAGTCCAGTGCTTATCTTACAACACCACACCAGGACTCCATTATTTGCATTAGTAAAATCTATATACATAAAAGTACAAAAGCAAGAGTTGGCCTGCTACATGTACAAACAATAATTTCACCTTATTCTTTTTGACTCATTGAAGTATAAAGAAGACCAGCCAGTGCACTTCAACTCATCTCTTTCCTTACATCATCCACTTGACAGAATTGATCTTTTAAAATATTGGCAGTTATGTCTTGACTATATAATAAATCAAAAGTTACCACATAGTCAAGACACGGACATGGAACAAGGGATATCATTGCTGATGTCAGATGGATCTTGCCTGAGAGCAGAAAATACCAGAAAGATGTTTATCTGGGTTTTATTGACTGTGAAAAGGTGTTCGATTATGTGGATCATAACAAACTGTGGATAACATTGTGAAGAATGGGTATTCCAGAACACTTAACGGTGCTTTTGAGAAGCTTGTACACAGACCAAGAGGCAGCCATTAGAATAGAACAAGGAGATATGGAATGGCTTAAAATCAGGAAACTGTTGTCTCCTTTCACCATACTTATTGAACCTGTATGCTGAGCAAATAATCTGAGAAGCTGGTTTATATGAACAAGAACGTGGCATTGGAATTGGAGGAAGACTCTAACCTGTGCTATGCAGATGATACAACCTTGCTTGCTGAAACAGAAGAGGACTTAAACCTTTACTGGTGAAGATCAAAGTCTACAGCCTTCAGTAAGATTGCACCTTGATGTAAAGAAAACAAAAATCCTCACAACTATTGCTAGGCATTCTGACTCATAGCAATAAGTCCCTGGATCATGATAAATGGAGAAAAGATTGAAGTCATCAAAGATTTCATTTTGCTTGGATCCACAATCAACACTCATGGAATCAGCAGTTAAGAAATCAGACTGCTGCACAAGACCACTTTAAAGTGAAGTGTTACAGAGCAAAGATATTAGTTTGAGGACTAAGGTGTCCTGACCCAAACTATGGTATTTTCAATTGCCTCATAAGCATGTCAAAGTTGGAAAACGAATAAAGAAGCCCACAGAAGAATCGATGCATTTGAGTTGTGGTGTCAGAGAAGAATATTTTGCTCCATAGGATTTCCATTGTCTGATTTTTTGGAAGTAGATGCCTAGGCCTTTCTTCCTAGGTATCCCTTATAGATTTGAACCTCCAGTATTTTGGTTAACAAGCAAGCACTATAACCATCTGTACCACCTAGAAAGCCCGATGACAATCATAATAAAGTATCACAAACTGGGCGGCTTACATACAACAGCAGAAATTTATTGTCTCATGTTTCTGGAGGTTAGTTAGAAGTCATAATCAATGTGTAGGCAGGGCCAGGCTCTCTCTGAGACTCTAGGGGAATATCCTTCCCAGCACTTTCAGCTTTTGATAAACTCGGGTCTTCCTTGGCTTGTAGATGCATTGCTCCAGTCTGTGTCCTCAACATCCCCTGAGGTCTTCCTTCTGCATCTTACTGAGTGTCTTCTCCCCTGTCCATAAGCACACAAGCCATATAGGATTAAGGCCTATCCGACTCCAGTAAATCCGCATGTTAACTAACCACATCTTTCAAGACCCTATTTCCAATCAGGTCACATGGTCACATACATAGGTACTGGGGATCAGACTTCAACAGATTCTGGGAAACTCAGTTCAGCCCATAACAGAAGTCAAAATGATCTGAAAATAACTGGAAAATAAGCAATATTTGTGTAGAGGAGATTAAAGAGTGATGGGTCTAATGGAAATTTAAGTAGGCAGTGAGTATATATGCAAATAAATAGTGGAAATGTTATAAATCAATACAATCATTTGCATCTGAATAGTGCTTTATATTGTTCTGTTGTTGCTAATTGCCTTCGAATCCCTTCCCACGCATAGTGATCCTGTATAGGGTTTCCAAGGAGAGAAGGAAAGGATGGCAAGCTTGAACCACTGACATTGTAGTCCAATGCATTAGCCCACAGCACCACACCAGGACTCCAGTGCTTTATAGAGTGAAATCTTTTCCTATACAGGGCCTCATTGAACACTTACAACATCTACCTGGAGTGGTAGTTGTTGTTGTTGTTGTTGTTAAGTGCCATCGAGTCGGGTCCGACCCATAGCGACCCTGTACAAGGTTTCCGAGGGTGTAAATCCTTACGGGAGTAGAAAGCCTCATCTTTCTCCCACGGAGCAGCTGGTAGTTTCGAACCGCTGACCTTAAGGAGTGGTAGTAAAGGTCCTATTTTACAGCTAAGAAATTTGAGGCTCAGAAGCTTTGATAATTCGATAATCCAAGACACTCATTCAGGGCAACATACCCACTTTCATCCTTGTCTCATATATGTTCTACATTTTTTATTGGAAATTCCTTATATTAGTCCCTAGGGGATATAGGTCTACTGGTGTGACACTATAGAATAAACACTGGATTGCTAACCCAGAAGGTCAGCACTTCAAACCCACAAGTCACTCCTCGGATACCCTATCCAGGGTTGCTGTGAATTGGAACTGATGTGATGGCACTTAATACCAGATAGTGTAAGTGGTTAACAATCTCTGCTTTTAACTGGGAATTGTTGTTGTTATGTGCTGTGGAGTCAGTTCCGACCCATAGCGACCCTGTACAGGGTTTCTGAGGCTGTAAATCTTTATGGGAGCAGAAAGCCTCATCTTTCTCCCGCAGAGCAGCTGGTAGTTTCCAACTGCTGACCCTGAGGTTAGCAGCCTGATTCATAACCACTACGCTACCAGAGACTGGAGGTTTAAGTGCAACCAGTGAAACCTCAGAAGAAAGAGCTGGGAAGCTACATCTAAAAAATCATCCATTGATGATCCTCTGGCACATGAATCTACTCTGACACATATGCGGCCACATGAGACGGAGTCGACTCCTTGTGGTAATCTTACTACCTCTGATGCTGTTCTAAAACCATTATAATTTGTTACTCCCAATAAAAGCGAAGTGTTATGGCAAACCATTTGATAGGCATTTTCTCTCCCTCTGGCTTCCGGGGTATTCACTGCTTTCAGGGTGATTTTTCTAAGCCCCTGTAGTTCGTAATGAGGACTCTGTGCCTGGGGCATGGCTCAGGAGAGTAAGACAGTCCCACTTCCACTTAATACGCACACAGCTCAGGCACTTTTGCATACATGGGACTCCTCTAAGAATTAGGTCCACACATATACCACAACCCCAGTTGTCTTACTTCTTGAATTTGAGATGCCTGTGTGGCCCCTGAAGGCATTTGAATTTGTAACTCCTAAAGTAGATGTTTGCTGGCCGGGCTCTGGTGTTTATTGTAAAGCTGCACTGAATATGATGTATCAGAAGATGGAAGATATCCTGACTTTCTTCCAGATCACAGAAGACACATCTTATGTGAATTGCTGTTGTTATTGTGTTAAGTGCCATGGAAACGGTTCCAATCGTAGCAACCCTATATGGGGTTTCCAAGGAGCATCTGGTGGGTTTGAACTGACAACCTTGTGGTTCAAAGTCCAGTGCTGATCCTACAGCGCCACACCAGAAGTCCTTATGTGAACCATCCAGTGAGTAATACAAGGACCAAACCACTTTTCCCAAGAGAGGAGGAGAGAGGGAAATCACTATCTTCCCTTCAACAGTTTAAATGGCACTAAATTTTTATTAAATTTGATGTTTTAAAAAATATATTAGGAGGCAAAAGACACCCAGAAAAAATGCCTCTAGATGCAGGATTCAGGACTCCCTAAGCATCAAGGTAGCGTAGTGGTTATGAATCAGGCTACGAACCTCAAGGACAGCATTTCGAAGCTACCAGGTGTTCTGCGGGAGAAAGATGAGGCTTTCTGCTCCTGTAAAGATTTACAGCCTCTGAAACCCTGTACAGGGTCGCTATGAGTCGGAACCAACTCGACACACATAACAACAACAACAACAAGCATCATGAGTACAGATCTCAACAACCACTCACCTGCTTGTGAGTAGTTAGAAGCTATTTCATATACCAGCAGGATCGTCCATGGTGGGAACAGAATTCAGCAGAGCTTCCAAATAAAGAAAGACTAAGACGAAAGATCCAGTGTTCTACTTCAGAAAATTAAACAATAAAAACTCTGTGGATAACAAGAGAACAATGTCCAATATAGTGCTGCAAGATGAACCCCCTAGGTTGGAAAGCCAAGGAGCCCAGGTGCAGTTAGAGATAAGCACTAGACTTCTAACCAGAGGTCAACAGTTCAAATCCACCAGATGCTCCAAGGTAGAAATATGAGGCTTTCTGCTCCTGTAAAGGCTTTTGTTGTTGTTGTGGTGGGTTTTGAGTGCCATCTAGTCAGTTCTGACCCACAGTGACCCTGTGTAGGGTTTCTGAGGAGCAACCGGTGAGCTTGAACTACCACCAATCTTGTGGTTCAAACCAACTTTGCAGTCCAGCACATTAACCCACAGCACCATACTAGGACTCCTTAGAGCCTAAGAAACCCTATAAAGGATCTCTATGAATAGGAATTGACTTGATGGCAATGAATGAGTGACACAAGGACCACAAGAAGAAATTAAATCACTCAGCAATCAGGATGGTCACCCAGAACCAGGCGATGTTTCTTTCTGCTATACATAAGGCTGACCATGAATTGACGCTGACTCGATGGTAAGTTATACCAACAGCAGCTGTCAACGCTGGCTCTGTCCGTGTGAATCAGAAGAGAATGGATTCTTTGATGGTGGCAGGGGCTATGTGAGCAACACCAGAGAGACCTGTTCAGGACCCAAGCCTCCTAACCACAGGCATCTATAAAAATAAAATAAATAAAGTGACTAATCAGGGCATACATGCATTCATCCATTTATATTATATTCAGGGATAAAAATCCAGTCAAAGCTAATTGCTATGCAAATTAACAGACTTACTGAATTGCCCGGAAATTGCTTTTTAGTATGGGTAACATAATGTAGTGTGTTAAATACAAACTATTGCTGACCCAAGAACTTTTTATTTAAGAAGGGGAAAAATTGTGCCTCAAAGCAGTCATTTTTTAAGCTCTTTGCCATCTGCTTGGGTGAAAGACTATATAAAGCTTGTAATCACCATTATCACTAATTATCTGTCACCAGAATTTTTTTTCCAATTTACCGTTAGCATTAAACTTAAAACAAAAGCCAACTTCTTAAATCCTAAAGTAAATTTTTATTCTCTACAAAGATATGCAGCTTACAAAACACATTTGATAATTTCATGTAGACGTTAAGACCAAAAATATAGCACCCAAGTGCAGGCTGGAGAGTGCTGTAGGTTTCTGTCTCAAGATCAAATACAAGTTTGTATTTAACACGCTGCATTATGTTACCCATGCTAAATAGCAACTTCCGGGCAATTCAGTAAGTCGGTTGATTTGCATAGCAATTAGCTTCGACTGGATTTTTGATCCATAGGTGAAGCTATAAATTCAGTACAGACTAGAGGAAAATGGAGTTTGGCAAAATTATCTATCTGAAGGTCAATCACATTTTAAGGAACTCCCTGTTCAATTGATTGACTGAATGCGTTTTCAAAGGTGGTGACATGCATGCATTAGATGGGATATGGAATAACAACTAGCCTGTTTTTGTCACATGCTGTTTAGTAGATTTGACAGAAAGACCTCTATAAGATATAGTGTCAGGTTACCTTATAAACAAAGTAAGCAATGTCTTATTTGTGTTTACTTCCTTATCTGTGCTGTCAAAAATGAAATGGAACACATAATTCATCACTCTGAAAAACAGTACGTTGTTTCCTCAGAAAGTTGGAAATAGAAATACCTTATGATCCAGAAATCCATTTACTTTGTATACATCCACAAGAAATAAAAGACAGAATATGAGCAGATATGTGCACACCAATGTTCATCACAGCACTATTCACAATAGCAAAGAGATGGAGGTTGCGTAAGTGCCCACTGGTGGAACAATGGTTAAACAAACTTTGGTTTGTTTAACACTGGAATACTATGCAACGTTGAAGAATAGCAATGAATCTGCGAAACATTTCATAACATGGATAAACTTGGAGAACATTATACTAAATGAAATTAGTCAATCACAAAAGGACAAATATTGTATGAGATCATTATTGTAAAAGCATAAGAAAAGGCTTCCATACTAAAAGAAACATTCTTTGATGGTTCCCAAGGGTAGGAATGAAGGGAGAGTAATTCACTGGCTAGAGGACAGACACATGTTAGCTCCAGTGACAGGGAGGGCAATACAAAAGAAAGGGGAGGGCAATGTTCAAGAAGAGGGAAGGTGGCAGAAGAATAATGAAGGTAGGTGAAGACAAAGGGAAGTATTCAGGGCTAAGTAGGATAGAGGTAAATAGTGATATATATACAACCTTGAGGAGCCTGGTAGCGTAGTGGATTACAAGTGGGCTGCTAACCACAAGGTCAGGAGTTTGAATCTACCAGCCACTCCACGGGAGAAAGATGAGGCTTTACAGGTTTACAACCTTGGAAGCCCCATACAGGGTTACTGTGACTTGGAACCAACTCAGTGGCACACAAGCACCACCACACAACTTTAATACAACAGTATTCTGTGCTTAGAGACATGAGTTGAGACGTAGGCTGAGTAGGTAGAGGAGAAAGAGTGGTGTGTGTGTGTGTGTGTGTGTGTGTGGGTGTGTGTGTGTGTGTGTATTCCACAAATACATAAGAATTTGAAAAAGGATATTTGTACATGAGTATTTAGCCTTTCTGCAAACACCATCTCTTCCCACACATATAGTCAATTTGATTTCTGCATATTCCATCTGGTGAGGTCCTTACCTTTTACATTGCTTCAAAAAGGTATTTGCCATGAATATGTCATTGGTCTTGCAAAATCCTATCACACGATCTCCAGCATCGTGTCTATCACCAAGGCCATATTTTCCAACTACCGATCCTTCCTCTTTGTTTCCAAACTTTGCATTCCAATTATCAGTACATTTTGATTGCATGTTTGCTCAATTTCAGACTGAAGCAGTTGGTAGAATTCTTCAATTTCAACACCACTGGCTTTTGTAGTTGGTGTGTAAATTTTAATAATAGTGGTATTAACTGGTCTTCCTTATTGGCATATGGATATTATCCTACCACAGACAGCTTTGTACTTCATTACTGATATTGATATTCTCTTGATGGTTAATGCGACGCTATTCCTTTTCAATTTGTCATTCCCAGCATAGTAAACCATGTCTTATTCAAAATGGCCAATAGCAGTCCATTTCAGATCACTATGCCTAGGATATTGATTTTTATGTGTTCCATTTCATTTTTGACAGCTTTCAATTTTTCTAGATTCATACTTAGTTACATTCCATATTCTGATTATTAATGGATGTTTTCAGTGGTTTCTCCTCTTTTGCGTTATGCCTCATCAGCAAATGAAGAAACCGGAAGCTTAATCCATTTGTGTCATCATGGTCAGCTCTACTTGGAGGAGGCAACTCTTCCTCAGTAATATTTTGAGTCCCTTCCAATTTCAGAGGCCCATCTTCCGGCACCATATATGACAAGCTCCTGAGCTATTCAGTGGCTAAATCACAGCAACATATTTGCTACCACAATATGACAAACTGACAGATGATTGGAGGAAAAGAAAGACGTTTGCTTGTGCTTTACTAACTATACAAAGATTTGATTGTGTGGATCATTACAAGTTATGGATAACAGTGCAAATCATGGGAATTCTAGAAAACTAAACTTTGCACAGGAGAAACCTATAAACAGAGTGAGAGTCAGTAATTCAACAAAACAAGCGGATACTGAATGGTTTAAAATTAGAAAAGGTGTGCACCAGGGTTGTTATCCCTTCATCATACTTATTCACTCTGTATGCTGAGCAAATAATCTGAGAAACTGGATTATATGAAAAAGAATGTGTCATTATGATTGGAGGAAGTCATTAACAACAACCTGCAATATGCAGATGATACAACCTTGCTTGCTAAAAGTGAAGAGGACTTGAAATACTTACTGATGAAGATCAAAGACCATAGCCTTCAGTTTGGATTGCACCTCAGGGTAAAGAAAACAAAACATCTTCACAACTGGACCAATAAACACCATCATGATAAATGGAGAAAAGATTGAAGCTGTAAAAGACTTCATTTTGCTTGGATCCACTATCAACATTCATGGAAACAGTGGTCAGGAGATCAAATGACATATTGCATTAGTCAAATCTGCTGTACAAGTGTCCTCTTTAAAGTTTTAAGAGCGAAGATGTCACTTTGAGGACTAAGATGTGCCTGACTCAAGCCATTGTATTTTCCAATAGCCTTATATACATGTGAAAGCTGGATAATAAATAAGAAAGAAGCATTTGAATTATGGTGTTGGAGAAGATAAAAAGTAGAATGAGCTGTTTGAAGATCAAATAAATCTATCTTGTAAGAAGTACAACCAGCATGCTCATTAGAAGGGAGAATGGTAGGATTTCTTCTCCCCTACTTTGGACATGCCACCACTCATCTGTCAGTTTGTCTCACTGTGGTGACTTACATGTTGCTGTGATGCTGGAAGCCAGGCCATTTTGAATGCTGGCAGGGTCACCCATGATGGACAGGTTTCAGCTGAGCTTCCAGACTAAGACAAGCTAGAATAAGGACAGGTGGACTGCTTCTGCATGTTTCGTCACTGAAAACCTGATGAATAAGGTGAAACACTGTCAGATAACACTAGAATATTGAAACATGCAGCAATGCGCTCAAGCGTAATAGAAATTATGAGGCTGGCACGGGATAAGGCAGTAGGCCATCTGCTGTCTTTATGTGTAGGAACAGACTCAGTGGCACCCAGCAACGAAAACTTTGGCCATGTTGTTAGAAGGAATCTGTCCCAGGAGAAGCACAGCATGCTAGGAAAAGTGGAGAGTCCATGAAAAAGCGGAATACCCCCAAAAAGATGGATTAACATAGTAGCATCAATGATGACCTCAAGCATAACAAAATTGTCAGGATGGCACAGAACCAAGTAGTATTTTGTTGTGCTATGCACAGAGTTGCTATGAGTCAGAAATGACTGGATGGCACCTAACAACAATCTTTACAGGAGCATAGCCCCATGTCGTTTCTCCCAAGGCATGGCAGGTGTTCTTGAACTGCCGACTATTTAGTTAATAGTCAAGCACTTAACCTTTGCACCACCAGGTGACCTTCTCACCATCTAAGCATGTCCAACTCATGTCTGTATAATCACATGACACCTGGCATCACGGAATGTCTTCTGAATGGTTCATTTATATCCTAAAGTTACTAAGACTCCGTTCAATTTGATACTTTTCCTGACCACTGGGAACAATAGCCTAGCCAAGTTGACACATAAAATTAATCATCACACCAGAAATGAGTTAGACTGGACTCTGACTTTGGGGTAGACATGAAAGGCCTTTAAAATTCTAAGATTCAATGATTCTAGACCCTGGAAGAGAAAGATAATCTATATTTAACAGATGGTCAGTTCATTTTTAATTAATTTACAATGCACCATTCACACAAACGCTTAAAACAGTCTGGGACTCTAGAAGGAATCTTGATAACTGTGCATTGTGGTTGCTGCTCTTTTATTTGTAATTTTAGTAGACCAACTACAAGCTTATTATTTTAATTAGATTTAATGACCTTACTAGCTTACTAAGCAAACACTAACTCCAGTTTCTCTATCATTTCGTTGCTTAATTTCTCTCTTAGCAAACTGACGCACCAAATATACCTGTTTGTAAACTCTGGAACCTACAACTTACTTGGAAACTGAAGAATATGGTTTTCTGGAAAAACATTTTCCTATGGTGTGTCCTCAGAGATTAGACACCTCTTGGAAAGCCTGAATATCTGAGTCTGGCATTTAATGCCCTTGACAATCTGATGCCAACCTTTATTTCCAACCTTATAACCTCATTGTCCCTTACATGAACAAATTCAGACTGTATAATGATCCCTGGGCCTCAGATCCTAATTTATTTAAACAAGTTACTGGAT
>NW_006408562.1:16262902-16265238 GCF_000296735.1 Chrysochloris asiatica | reverse complement strand
GAACTGACTCGACGGCATTTAACAACAACAACAACAAGGTAGAGGGTCAGAGAAAAAGAGGAAGACCCCCAGAGAGATGGATTGGCAAAGTGGCAGCATCAATGGGCTCAAGCATGGCAACAATTGTGAGGTTAGCCCAGGACTGGGTAGTGTTTAGTTCTGGTGTGCATAAGGCCGCTATGAGTTGGTACTGACTCGATGGCACCTAACAACAACAACAACATGAAAATATGGCTGTAAGTGTCTCCTGATAATTTTTGTATTAATTATATGTTAAAATGATAATATTGTGGATATGCTGTGTTGAATAGAAGAAAAGACACTATTTAAAATTTTCACCTGTTTCCTCAAACTATTTATATGTCACTACAGTAGCGTAGTGGTTACGAATCGGGCTGTGAACCTTAAGGTCAGCGGTTCGAAACTAACAGCTGCTCCGCGGGAGAAAGATCAGGCTTTCTACTCCCGTAAAGATTTACACCCTCGGAAACCCTGTACAGGGTCGCTATGGGTCGAAACCGACTCGACGGCACTTAACAACAACAACAACAACAAGAAAATTATAAGTTATATATATGGCTAGCATAATAGTTCTACTGGATCATTCTACTATGAAAATTAGCCTTCTCTGTTATACATATTATCTCATAGAATCAAGACAGAAAGTACATTTGGCAGCTTCCAGAACTAGAAGGAACTGGAAAGCTCTCTAAAATAAAGATACGTGTTCTCTCTTTTGCCTTCTTCTCCCATCTCTCACTACATACTGGCTTCGTCTCCTTCTCTCTTTTTTAATTCACATCTTTTCCAATCATTGTGGTCAGGAGGATGGGGAAGTGAGTGAGTTAGTGCTCATTCACCAGAAGTTATAGGAGCAGATTCTCAGAAAGCGGTATAGGCAGGTCAGATTCGTTGACTGACATATTTACCTACACAAGTCAAATGTGTAAATGACATATGGGTTTGACAACTGTCAACATTGCCCAGTTTTTACATTTATTAGACTATTCTTCCTTTGAGGTTTTTCATATGATCTCTGTATTGAATGGTGACAAATGAAATCTGAGAGTATAATGTTTAATGCAAATCATTTCTAAAGAAAATTAATCTTTCTGAGATTGTACCAGTGCCCAGAAATAATCAGCTGCACTGGCAAGTCTTGGATTTCCAACAATAGTCCTTGGACTTAATGTGTATTCATACTTCAGATTTAACTAGGCTTATGAAACCTATCCAGAGTTTGTCTGTCAGTTTGTCATAGTGTAGTGGTTTGTGTATTGCTGTAGTGCTGGGAGTTATGATACTGATATTCAAAATACCATCAGGGTCACTCATAGTGGAGAGGTGCCAGTGGAGCTTCCAGACCAAGACAAAATAGGAAGAGAGTGTGGTGGTCTACTTCTGAAAAATTGGCCATTGAAAACCTTCTGAATAGCAGTGGAACGTTCTCTGATCTAGTGCAGGAAGATGAACCTCTCAGGTTGGAAGGCACTCACAAAGTAAATGGGGAAGAGTTGCCGCCATACAGTAGAGTCCAACTTAATGACAAGGGATGGAGCAAAGCTTTTGAAACCTCCATTTGTGGATGAGTCATGACTTAAAATGAGAAAAAAAGAAAACAACTGTGAACATCCATTAATAATCAGAACATGGACTGTACATAGCATGAATCTAGAAAAATTGGAAGTTATATAAATGTAACTGAACACATATCCTTGGCATTGGTGAACTGAAATGGACTGTTCCTGGACTTTCAAATTCAACAATCATATGGCTGCCTACACCATGAATGATAAATTGAAGAAGAATGGTGTAGCATTCATTGTTAAAAAGAACATTTTAAGATCTATCAGTGATAGCACATCCATACACCTACAAGGAAGATCAGTTAATATGACTTTATTCAAATTTATGACCCAACCATGAATGCCAAAGATGAAGAAATTAAAGATTTTTTACCAACTTCTAAAGTCTAAAGTTAAGGAGCTCTGGTAGCGTAGTGGTTACGAATCGGGCTGTGAACCTTAAGGCCAGCAGTTCGAAAATACCAGTTGTTCCGCGGGAGAAAGATGAGGCATTCTGCTCCCGTAAAGATTTACAGCCTCAGAAACCCTATACAGGGTCACTATGGGTCGGAAACGACTTGACGGCACTTAACAACAACAACAAAGTCTAAAGTTGATCAAATATGCAATTAAGATGCAATGACTTGCCTATTATTGTAAACCAGACACTTGAGTGGGATTGAAAGTAATATTGGGAAACATGGTTACAGAAAGCTTGTAAGCCCATCTTCAGCCTATAACTCACTGGAATACTTAAAAAGGGTTCTAGAA
>NW_006408562.1:16259240-16262102 GCF_000296735.1 Chrysochloris asiatica | reverse complement strand
GAGCTGTAAATCTTTATGGGAGCAGAAAACCTCATCTTTCTCCTGCGGAACAGCTGGTAGTTTCGAACTGCTGACCTTAAGGTTCGCAGCACAATTTGTAACCACTATGCTACCAGAGCTCTTTTACTCGTGTATGTGGTGGTGGTGGTTATGTGCCGTGGAGTCGGAACCAACTCATAGCAACCCTGCATAGTTGTAACCACTACGCTACCAGAGCTCCTTACTCATGTATGTAGTAGCTCAAAATACGAACTGAGAGTGAAGGAGTCTTCACATCAAAGATCAATCCTATCCCTCTGTACATGGATTGATAGGGACAGGCAATTTAGACATTGGCAACCTAAAATAGAGGAGGGGGGACTATAAAGGCATGAAATGGCTGGCTTACAAGTTTTCAAGAGGGAGTTTAGTTTTGGAGTGTGCAGGGAAAGGTAGAATACCCAATGAACCATTTTAATCTTGTCTAGACAGGCCTGGTGAAAGGAGATAGTGATAAGATTCTTATGATTCAAAAATGAGTAATTGCTATCATGACTAATTACAATTGTCACAACTGTAAAGGTAGAAGTTGTATAGCAAAAAGGAGAGAGTAGTTAATCTTATGTTCTAGGAACAGAGGACCCTAGGACAATCAAGGGAGAAGAGCATGAGTGGAATGTGGGACCCTATCCAAAGAAGCAGCAACACTAGAGATGGAGGCAGAGATGATGACATGGAGAGATAGAGCATCTGAGAATTCTAAAGTCATGGAAAGAGAAAAGCTGTGTGCTGGAGGCCAGGAGGCAGGCTTACAAAATGTGCCCTTTGGTTGTTTAAGTTATTATAGATTCTTGAATGGTTTTGTGTATATCAAAAGCACACACACACAGAGGGAATAGAAGCAAATACTGGTGAATGATGATGCATGGAGGGGATTGGAATCATCGCAATGAAACAAAATATGATAGAATGAGTGCAAAACTGATGCTTTCCCATGTAAACTATCACTCAATTCACAATAAAAGCTTTGTAAAAAAAAAAAAAAGTAGCTGCATTGATAATTACAAGTAGTTGCAATGTTGAAGAGGAATCAGCTAATGGAAACAAAGAAGAAACAGCATTTGGAAAATATGGCTTTGGTGATATAAACCACACTGGAGATCACAAGATAGAATTTTGCAAGACCAACAATTTATTCATCCATTGCAAATGTCTTCCCCCCAACCCCACCCCCAACAACATATTGGCGACTGTGTACATGAGCCTCACCAGATGGAACACATAGAAATAGAATCAACATCTGTCAAAGAGACTACGGATAAGCTCGGTATCATTAGTCAGAGCAAGAACAGGGCCAACTGTGAGACCAACCATCAATTGCTTATGTGCAAGTTCAAGTTAAAACAAGTCCAAAGTATGACCTTGATAACATACCACCTGAATTCAGAGACCATCTGAAGAATAGATTTGGTACATTCAACAATAAGACCAGATGAGTTGTGAGATGACATCAAGTATATCACATATGAAGAAACCAAAAGATCATTAAAAAGAAAGAAAAGACAAAAATAGATATCAGAAGAAACTCTGAAACTTGATCTTTAATATGGAATAGATAAAGTAAATTGAGTCCTGTTGTGGTTCTGTAGGATAAGCACTAGACTGCAAGGTCAGTTTGAACTACAAGGTCGACAGTTCAAACTTACCAGTCACTCCTCGGAAACCCTATACAGGGGTGGCTGTGAGTAGAAACCAACTCAATGACACTTAACAACAACAAAGCAAATGGAAGAAATGATGATGAAGCAAAGGAGCTGAACTATAGATTTCAAAGAGTGGTTCAAGAAGACAAAGTGTTCTGATTAAATGTGTAAAGACCTGGAGTTAGAAAACTGAAAGGGAAGAACATGCTTAGCATTTCTCAGCTTAAAGAACTAAAGTTAAAAATTTAAGCTTAAATTTGCAATATTGAACAATTTTATAGGCAAAATATTGAATAATGCAGGAAGCGTCAAGAGAAAATTGAAGGAGTACAAAGGATCACTACCAAAAAGAATTGGGTGAGTTTCAACCATTTCAGGAGGTAGCTGTAGGAGCAGAATATGTCTGCTCCAAAAGGACCATACTCCCGTGAACCCAGGAGAAGTGCCCTGTCATTTCTCCTCTATCCACTCCATACCACTTTCCTCTCTTCTTCCTGGGAATGTGAGTGTTTATCACATAGTATAAAAGGCACCCACAAGTCCTTCCTGGCCTGGACAATCTTACCTGTGCAGCCGTCTGCCACAGATAACAGTAAGTGTCCTTGTTTGTAATTCATCTCATTTTATGTAATAAACTAATGTGTCTCAGGTTGACCCTGGTCATGTTTTGGTCTCTCGGCACCCACATATGCAGAAGAGTTTTCACTTCTGGGTTTGAACCTAAACAGTACCATATGATCAAGAGCCAATGGTATTGAAGGAAGAAATACACACTGTGCTGAAAGCATTAACAAAAGCAAAACTACAGGAATTGTCGAAAAATCCATTACAATGCTCCAACAAACGGACACAATGTTTGAAGCACTCAGTTGTCTAGGCCAGGAAATTTGGAAGACCTGGTCATCTAACGGTTGTTGTTGTAAATGCCGTTGAGTAGATCCCAACCCATAGCGACCCTATATAGGGTTTCCGAGGAGTAACTGGTGAGCTTGACCCGCCAACCTTGCAGTTTAAATGGCTTTGCAGTCTGGTGCATTAACCCACAGCACCACACCAGGACTCCTAACAGCAAGTGATAGATATTTATGCCCAATATAAGCAAAAGTGATAAAACAGAATGAAGGAATTAGCTCTGGTAGTATTATGGTTAAAAGACTGGATACTAATATCAAGATCAGCA